>NW_027397072.1:11913848-12057325 GCF_003265705.2 Callorhinus ursinus | reverse complement strand
TGGGGGGTTGTGTGTGCACGTGGACTTGTGTGTGGGGGGTTGTGTGTACACATGGACTTGTGTGTGTGGGGGTTGTGTGTGCACGTGGACTTGTGTGTGGGGGGTTGTGTGTGCACGTGGACTTGTGTGTGGGGGGGTTGTGTGTACACATGGACTTGTGTGTGTGGGGGTTGTGTGTGCACGTGGACTTGTGTGTGGGGGGTTGTGCGTGCATGTGGACTTGTGTGTGTGTGGGTTGTGCGTGCACGTGGACTTGTGTGTGTGTGTGGGTTGTGTGTGCACGTGGACTGTGTGTGTGGGTTGTGTGTGCACGTGGACTTGTGTGTGTGTGTGGGTTGTGTGTGCGCGTGGACTTGTGTGTGGGGTTGTGTGTGCACGTGGACTTGGGGGGTTGTGTGTGCACGTGGACTTGTGGGGGGGTTGTGTGTCCACGTGGACTTGTGTGTGTGTGGGGTTGTGTGTGCACGTGGACTTGTGTGTGGGGGGGAGTTGTGTGTGCACGTGGACTTGTGTGTGTGTGGGTTGTGTGTGCACGTAGACTTGTGTGTGTGTGGGGGTTGTGTGTGCACGTGGACTTTGTGTGTGTGGGTTGTATGTGCACGTGGACTTGTGTGTGGGGGGGGTTGTGTGTGCACATGGACTTGTGTGTGTGTGTGGGTTGTGTGTGCACGTGGACTTGTGTGGGGGGGGCTCCCATGTATGATGGCACATGTGCAAGTATAAATGGAGCAAATTATTAATGATTGGTTATTCTTGGCAAAGAGTTCTTTGTACCGTCTGGCAACCATTCTGTAAGTTTGAAATTAAATCATAATGAAAACTTAAAAGAGCCCATTCTAGGGCGCCTGGGTGGCTCAGTCGTTAAGCGTCTGCCTTCGGCTCAGGTCGTGGTCCCGGGGTCCTGGGACCGAGCCCCGTGTCGGGCTCCCTGCTCGGCGGGAAGCCTGCTTCTCCCTCCCCCTCTGCCTGCCTGCCGCTCCCCCTGCTTATGCTCTCTCTCTCACTATCTCTGTCTCTGTGTCATATAAAAATAAATAAAATCTTTAAAAAAAAAAAAAAAAAGAGCCCATTCCAAAGAAAAACCACCACCTCTCTTCCTTTACCTCCCCAATCCCTGGGCCCTCTGCCACCTATAAGAGGTTCTGGGGAGAACACAGAATGTGTGGGAGATAGCCATGGATTTGGCAATGGATAGAGGAATGAAGGTTTGAAAAACATTTAAGGGGCTGGGTTGAGTTCTGGTTCCATCACTTTTTCAATGACCTCTCCCTACTGCTTTTTCTGAAGATGATAGCACCTGCCTTGTCAAGTTCTGCCTTGTAGGGTTAATATATGTAAATCCCCTGCAGCAGTGCCTGGGACATAGGCCATTCATGTAATGTCGGCTCCTCTCGTTATAGTCGCTACTGTTGTATTTATGGGGCCCCTGCCATCCAGGTAGTGCCATGCTTCTTACATCTTGACCCCTCTCCCTTAAATAAATAACCATTTCTTCCTAGCATATATAGAGTAATCTTTACTGAAGTTTTTTCTCCCTTTAAGTGTCCTTAATTTACCTCATAATGTGAATTGGTGTGATCGGACATATTTTATTTTCCTAATATCTGGCCTAAGTGAGAAGATTGGACCTGTTTGGAGAAAGGGTAATCAATTGGAACAGTGAGCAGTTTGAAGATTCCTACCCTTTAAATTGGGGTGTTGAGGTAGAGGTGGAAAATGCATGTTTGGAACATGGAATGGGTTTTGGGGTAGGGGGGTAAAATGATTGGGGGCTCTGGTGTAATAGGAAGTATGTGAAGTTTTCAAAGACAAATACTGAGTTCTTTAAAATTTTCCCTAAGGCCTTACATGGCATTTGAAAAGGTGACACTTTTTCTTAGCTTCAGAATGCCAGTGCATTTGCTGTTTGAGGACGTTGGTAACAAAGGATCCTAGCTGTACAGTATTCAGAAGCAACAGTAATTTTAATTTTTTAAAAATAATTGTGTCTTTCTAAATTCTTTTTGATCTGGAGGCTAAGAGTTTTCATTGTGTTTGCTTACACCATCGTGACACTCTTGGGTGATGTCCCTGGTTACAAGTCTTTCGTCTTTCTTTCACAGTGCGACTGTGCTCTGATCGGATCAGCCTCATCAAGGAGTGTATCTGCCAGTCCCCCACATGCTACAAACAGTCCGCCAAGCTTCTGGGCCTTGCCGAGTTGCTGAGAATAGCAGGTAAGTTTTGAATGCTGAATTGCAGAGTAAGGTTTCCATGTCATTCTTGACATCATCCTGGGCAAACGTCAGAATATGTGCTTGCAGGTGTCAGAATGCTGCTCTTGAGCAAGGATTTCTCTTTTCTGCAAAGATTGGCATGTTAGAGAAATGTGTCCCCATACTGAGCTGCTGGTCCATCTGTCCTTTAAACAAGGACAGGCTCATTCAGGGTGCTAGTAGGTGACTATGAGGTCAGGAGTAGAAGCTGGGATGAGTGTGTGTAACCAGAGAGCTTAAGAAAAGTGAGCCCTACTGTTCACCTTCAGTGTCCAAATCTGATATGATATTTTTGAATTCAAGCAATTTCTTAGAAGAATTTGTGCATTTGCTATTTGGTGTGGTTTTCACACAGGTGATTGTGCTTCATCTTCTATTACATGGTAATGATGATGGTATTTTTCTCATTTTACAAGGGAAATTGAGGATCAGAGAAGTCCAGTATCTTGCTCAGCAGGGTTAAATAGCAGACCCTGGCTTCCAAGGAAAGTCTTTCTGACTCTACCTTTCATGCTTCTTTAACCGCACTGTTCTGCTTACCAGAGTCTCTTAATAATTTTCTTTTGTATTTTTGACTTACACTTATCTCTACAAGAACAGTTGATGGCCAGGGGTGCCTGGGTGGCTTAGTTGGTTAATCGTCTGCCTTTGGCTCAGGTCATGATCCCAGGGTCCTGGGAGCGAGTCCTGCAACGGGCTCCCTGCTCAGTGGGGAGTCTGCTTCTCCCTCTCCCTCTGACCCCCCCTGCTTGTGCTTCTCTCTCTCTCTCTCTCTCTGTCTCAAATAAATAAAACCTTTAAAAAAAAAGTTGTTGGCCAAATATTTTATAAGCTGTGGTTTGAAGTTAGACTTGTTCAAACCACATATTATAGACTCAAAAGTAAACAGGATTTCTGTTTACATTTTGAACTTTAAAAAACATATATATTTAGTGTATTAGGGGACATACATTTACTAATGTTTTTAAATCTCAATATAGATGACTCATTCTGAAGGTCTATAGTTTTAGTACATTTTCCTTTGTCAGTTGTCCAAAAGCAGGGCATTATCATCTTTACCTGTGGGTCCGTTGCAGCTTTGGAACCCATCACCCATCCTAAGGCATCTTGGATGACGGGGGAGAGATTGAATGTAGGTCAGAAGGCTGCTTCAGTCCTGACTGTCCCATACACTTGCAAAGCGACTTTAGCTCCAGTTTCTATCTCTGGAAGATGGGAATGACACTCCCTGGTTTCACCCTCCATGTTTACAAGACCCCCGAATGAGTTAATGCCTATAAAAGCACCTTATAAACTTCAAAGCGCTCTGATCATCAGACTTTCATATATATATAACTCTCATATATATGAGACTTTCATAATGAAATTTCGCAGAAACTAATGAAGCAGCTCAGGGATGCTGTCAGCATTTTTTATGTACCTACGAAGACCAGTTTCCATTTTTGCCCTCTGTTATGTTGACATGGAAACAGGAATACCCGTGATCTTGGTAAATTGTAGGAATTTTTAATGGGTTTAACAACCTTTCAGTCCCCTTCTCTACTCTTTTTACATATTAGCTCTTTCATGATGTACAAGAGGCTCTTGTTAGCTGCATTTTACAGATGAAGAAATAAAGCAGAGACAGGTGAGGGAGTATCACTGTGCTGGGTACTTGGGATACAAGGATCTGGTACACACAACGTCTTCCTTTTGGGAATTCAGAATCTTAGAGGGCTGAGGAAGCAGATAATTATGCTGTAGCACAGGACAGGATGTGTACCTGTATTCTGCATACAGATACTATAGAGCTTGGAAGAAAGGCAATGCTAATATTTTATAATATATATAATATAATAATATAATATATAATATATATAATATAATAAATGCTAATATATATTATGCTAATATGCTATATATAATATATAGCATATATATAATATATATATAATATAATAAATGCTAATATATATTATATATAATATAATAAATGCTAATATATATATATATTAAATGCTAATATTTTTGCCTGGCAAGGAGGGTAATTAAGAAGGGGATCGCAAGGCTGGTGACATTTATCTGAGGCTTTTAGGGTGTTCTGGTTGTCTACTGCTGCTTTATAAACCACTCCGAAGCTTTAGTGACTTTAAAACAAAATCATTTAATTTTTGTCTCTCTCAGTTCTTGGAGGTTGACTGGGCTCAGCCAGGCAGTTCAGAATCTTCTATGCAATTGCACCCAGATAATGTCTAGGGAGGGACTGGCTCATCTCAAAGGTTGCTTTACTTACATATCTGGCACCTGGTCTGGAAAGACTCAAATAGCTGGGGGATAGAATAGCCAGGGCTGAATCTCTTCTTTGTATGGTTTCTCCTTGTGGTCTTTTCATACGGTGGCTGCAGAGTACCGCGATTCTTACATGGTGGCTGAAGGCTCCCAGAGTCTGTGTTCTGAGAGGAACCAGCAGAAGCTTTACGGGGTTTTCTAATCTAGGCCTTGGAATTTGGGCAGTTTCATTGTCATCGTGTAATGAGGCAGTCACACGGGCCCTCCCGAGTTTAAGGGAAGTATATATGAGCTCGACCTGACGGCTTGACTGGGCCTGGATGATTTGCTTCTGAGCTGGCTTACTCATTGGGCAGTTGGAGGAGACCTCAGTGTCTTCCTGGCTGATGATAAGAGGCCTCAGTTCCTTGCCACATGGACCTCTCCATAGGGGTTCTTAAATGTTCTGTCAACATGATACCTAGTTGCCCTAAAGCAGTTGATCCAGGAGAGAGTGAGGAGGAAGCTGTAATGTCCTTTATGATCTAGTCTTGGAAGTCACACATCATCATGTCCACCATATTCTGTTAAAAGCAAATCACTAACCAGCTCCCATTAAGGGGAAGGGCAATGAGCTCCATCTTTAGAAAGGAGTGTCAGAGAATTTATGGACATAGCTTAAATTACATTTCATATACTCAAAGCCTTGTTATGCCACCATTAATCTTCTCCTTTACAGACTAAGTATCTGAATCATTTTCTTTAATAGATGTCTTGCCAGGCTGTACTCTTGACAGTTAAGAATTTGTTTTGTTTTGTTTCATCTGTAATATTTTTCTAGATCATTCTTTTAGGCTGTTTTTGGTTGTTTCCCCCTTTACCCACTTGTTCAGGTTGGAACTTTCTGGAATGAAAAGTAGTTCAATATTTGAACTTTGGAGTCCAAGGTGACTGTTTAACCCATCTTCATATAAAAGTTTACATTAACAACAATAATTCTCATTTTATGCTTTTATACTTATTTAAGTTACTTCTTCCTGTGTCCTTTATAGCAGAGATATGACTCTTAAGTGAGGCGTCATGTGAGGCGATAGGAATAAAGAAGTTAATTTACTGAAGATTTCAGTTAAGAAGTTTCTCCCTTTGAATTCTTTACTCTTAGTCTTTGTTTCCATCTTTTCTTTTTTGGTTGTTGGATGATGGTAATCACTGGACCCGTTACTTAAAGTCACCTAATTAGGGGATTTAATTATACCTGCAAAATATCTTTGCAACCTATTCAAGTTGTCTCATGAAAAAAAGAATCACCCGTGGCCCTTTTCATTTTTGATTTAGGTATTCTGAGTAAATGCAGAAATTTCAAGAGTATTATCCAGGAAATAGGTTTTATTTTAAGTGTGATATGTGCATTTATTATTGAGAAACTTTTTACATATTCTATTTCCAGTGTTATATGTGAGTGTTACAGAATATGGGTGTTATTCTAAAATAATATTATGAATCGTAGTGTTTTATCTTTTTTTTCTTTTTTTTTTGATTAGCTTAGGCCAGTTTGTGGATTTTATTTAAACCTATGCAGCACAGGATGGAGATTAATGGTGACATATTTTAAAACTTTGATTCAGACCCTTCTGTGATATGTTTATTTTTTTCTTCCAAATCACATTGTAGCCTAAAAATGCAGGGACCATTGGGTAATTTCTTTTTTTTTTCTTTTTGGAAATATTGAAAATAATGAGGTTTCATTACCTCATTGAAATATAAAATATTTTACTTTTTGTTTTTAGTCTAAGTATGCATATTGTGTTTATGTTGTAACTTTGAATTATTTGTCTTATAATTGAAAATTACATTCTGGATAGAATCTCTACTCATTTCATTGAGGATATATTTTTTTGAGCCCCAGTTATGTGTATGACTTGGTGCCAGGTACTGAGAGTTTAACAAGGAAAGAATCCCTGTCTTCAGAGAGCTTAAATTCTGATAGAAGATGTAGATTTTTAAGTTGATAATCTTAAATTGGTATTCACAGAATGAAAAGTGAAGGAACATGTAGGAGGGGCACCTAAAAAATGTGTTTCTTGTGAAGAAATCTTGTGTAGAGATGTCAGAGAAGGACTTAACATCTAAGTTGACTTCCAAGAATCTTCCTGAGAAAATTAAGATCTTTGTGTTAACATAAACTGAATTTTGGTATGTGTTCTTAGAGTCTAGATGCTTACTATGATAAATAAAAGGTAGTACTGTTAGAGAAACTATAAAATTCTATCCAGTTTACTGTGTGTTTAAGTCTCCCCCCCTTGTATTTGTCATTTATTAATTATAATTAGAAACAACATTCAGAGGGCAAAATATAAAAGAAATAGCAAAAAGTTTAAAGTTCTCGTTGGGAGGAAAACTTTTTCTCTACCCACTTAGGTTGGAATGGTTGGTCTGGGGCTGATACTAGTCATTGATTTCTTAGGAGACTGAAAGCTAATTCCAGGATTAATAAATAGATTGGAAGGTCAAAGTTGCTGTGACATTTGTCCTATAATCTTTTAAAAAAATCAGTCTAATCTGTGCCTTTTATTTTTTTAATTAATTTGAAACACAATGTTAAATGAGCTCTTTTATCAGTTGATGCTACCATAATCATTAAGTCATTTGCATGTGTTTACAGGTGAAGACCCAGAAGAAAGGCGTGGACAGGTTCTGATCCTTCTAGTAGAGCAAGCACTTCGTTTCCATGACTACAAAGCAGCCAGTGTGCATTGTCAGGAGCTGATGGCCACAGGTGAAATAGACAAATATACTTAACACTTGGCTCAGGTCCTTTTCACGTGATGAATAATGGAAAAGATCTGTTCTCAAATCAATTGGCCTGTTTGGGAAGCCAGCCACATTTTTTTCAAAAGACATGAGAAACATTTTATGAGCCCTGATCAGTATGTACACCATGTGCTTATATACTAATAGAAGTATTTTAATAGGCTTAGGGGTTAGATTTTAGCTGAGATTTTGGTTACTTTCTATTGCCTATTAAAAATATGCTCATTATTTTAAGAACAATTTTATGTAAAATATTTTAATGGCTTTTCATGTATTATATAAAAAAATTAAACATTTTGAAGTATCTATAATTCGTGAGTAGTTAATATTTCTAGTTTTTAATTGTTTTTAAAGGGATAGCATAGTGCTTTTCAAACTGACATTGAGAAAATAGGAAGTAGTTTGCATTCCTAAAATTTTCTATTTGGAAATTCAAAGTCAGGTCTCTGGGATATCAGATTTTTTTGCGGCATAATATGAGAGAACATATTCCCCTGTGGGGTAGGAAGTGATGTTGCCTTATCAGAGACTCTGTACTAAACGATCTGCTTTCTGGAGCAGTGTCTGAACATACGAAAGCCCAAGCAGTCTTTTTCCCTACTGTCTGTGCTTTCATAGTGAGCGGTTAAAATGTAGTGCTTCACCTCATGATAACTCATGGAGCTGTGCATTTAGGAGTTTTGCACTTTTTGTATGTATACTGTTAAAGAAAAATATTCTGACATTTCTTAAAAATGGTAAGGAAGACTTTATTCAAGGCTTTTGCAGTAGATGTTAAAACTATTGCAATAGGCAAGAGAGATCAGACTTAACTCCAAATAACAGAAAAGACAGCTGGGGACTTAAAGCCAAGGAGCATAGTGAGGGGTTGGTGGATGGAAAATTCTATGAGACATCAAGTTTAGTGGGTTCTCGCTGACCTGACTTAACAGGATTCTTGCTGAAGGCAGGCCTGGGTGTTCAGATTGCAAGGATGAGGGAGGAGGAATTTAATCAGGTATCAACAGTGATCAGTTATCAAGGGTGGGAGATTCTCTATAAATGGACTTTGTAGGATTATTGCCAACACTGGACTATGCAGGCTCAGCCAGCATGGGCCAAGGTGTGGGCCTAGTTGTGAAGAGGTTTCAAAGGAGCTTGACCAATATTTGGTCAAGGAGAGAATCTTTGTCAGGACATCTATGAAAATGTTTAAAGCTCTGGGGGGAAAAAAGCAATGCTTTATAACTTCAGCATTAGAAAATCAGTTTCATAAAAGAGCTACATTCTGTAATACTATGTTAATATTAACCAATTAGTATTAATATTAACTAATTAGTATTAGCTAATTAATGTTAATATTAATTAGTGTTAGTTAATGTTAACTAATAAGCCAATATTAATATTAACCAATATTGGCTTTGTAACATTAAGTTCAGAATAATTATGATGTTTTTGAAAAAACAGTGAATTACTCTAAAATTATTTAGAGAGGTTTGTAAGAATTTTATTCCCATAAGGGTAGTGCCTGGATTTTTACTTTACATATTTAGAGAAATTATTCTGGACCAAGGCCTTTGTATTTAGAAGAAACAAACCCTTTCAAACTAGAACTTAGTACTTAGAAAAAACAAACAAAACCCTTTCACACTAGAACTCCTACAACTACACATAAAAATAAATTTTAAGAATCTGGAGTATAAAACTGTGGAGGACAGAGATCTCTGCTGGGAGCCAGGGCTGACTGTAGGCGTTGCTCTGTCCTTGGATCTCTGTCTTCTATAAAGGGAATGATTCTGGGTAGCTGCCTATAATAAGTTTTCTTTTCTCACACCTTGCAGTTTACAAAGTGCTTTTAAATAGAAATGTTATTTAATCCTTCAAGAACTCAGTGAGGAAGGCATTATTATTGCCCCTTTGTAGTAGTAAAAGAAGTGTGACACTTGGAACTCTCTCAAGCTCACACAAGTGCTAAATAGCAGTGTTGGGCCATACCCTCAAGTCTTCCGAATTCAGATATCCAGCTTTTTACTCAATGTCAAAGCTAAGTAGATTATTTGTAGTTATTGTCAGGTATTCTAAAATGAAGCAGAGTTCATCAGAAAAACATGTTTGGAATATTGCTAAACTTTCTGCATAATAAACCAGCCTAATATTTCTTTTCTATTTTAGATCCTTATGTATTTCTGCTTCTGAAAATGTTATGTATCACTAATGACCATGATTGCGCTTTGGTAACATAAGACCTGAGCAGAAAGCCATTGGATTTCTCATGTTAGGTTGGAGACTTTTCTTGTGAAAATCGGTTTGTTTTTGCTTGCCAATTTTGCAGGTTATTCTAAGAGTTGGGATGTTTGTAGCCAGTTAGGACAATCAGAAAGTTACCAGGACTTGGCCACTCGTCGGGAGCTCATGGCTTTTGCTTTGACACACTGCCCTCCGAGCAGCATCGAACTACTTTTGGCAGCTAGCAGCTCGCTGCAGACAGAAGTGAGTGTTCCCAGGAAAGTAAATCTCAAACTGTATGAAATGTATTTTGTTGGGTGTGTGGATCTGAGATCTGTGATCATTTTTTAAAATAATAGAATTTTAATTTATGGAAGAAAAATAGCTTGTCACTTATGTGAAAAGGGATTTGAAGGTATTAGGATATAAAATAGTGTTGTTACAGTAAGGACGGAAGGGTACAAGGCAAGTATGAGAAAAACAGGAATTAATATTAAAAAATAAATTATTGAATATAATGGGGAACGTTAGTGTTGTCAAGAATAAAACATAAGAAATGATCACGTAAAATATATTTGAAACCATAGGAGTTAAAACCAGGGGTGACACCATCCCTTAGAGGCCCTTTGGAAATGGGAGGGGAAAGAGTTTTGGTTGAGGAGATGCTGAATTTCCTCAAATTCACAGGATAGATCTGCCTGAGGGTGGATTAATGCTCTTGTTGCAAAAATATAGGAAGGGATCAATACAGGATATAAGAATATAGGAAGAGATTCTGGAATTCTCATTTTCATGTCCTTGTCATTCAATATGTTGTATAACAGTTTTTCCACCAGTGGTTCCCAGTTCTGAAACTGGGAAGCTGTCTAGGAAGTCCTGAAGTAAGCCTTTTCCCAAAAAACTGTTCATTATGAAATAGCAATTTTTTCCTCAAAAGAGTAATTTTTAAATTTCCAGTCTACATTGTGAAGTGCAGTGAATTTAAAAACACAATTCCTTCATAGTATGTCATGTTCTTTTTCCAGATTCTTTATCAAAAAGTGAATTTCCAGATCCATCCGGAAGGAGGGGAGAGTATCAGTGTCTCACCATTAATTAGTAAAGTGCAACAAGAGGTGAGTTAGTCTTGGGGGGGGGGGGGGAGTTTGAAACCTGGCCAGGAGTGGAGTGAAATGGGAATCGCCTGGCCCTGTGGACAGAGGTGGAGAGACTATTTTTCTTTTTTCTTTCTTTCTTTTTTTTTTTTTTAAGATTTTATTTATTTATTTGACAGAGAGAGACACAGAGAGGGAACACAAGCAGGGGGATTGGGAGAGGGAAAGGCAGGCCTCCTGCAGAGCAGGGAACCCAATGCGGGGCTCGATCTCAGGACCCCGGGATCATGACGTGAGCCGAAGGCAGACGCTTAATGACTGAGCCACCCAGGCGCCCCGAGACTGTTTTTCTTTTAAGCTTCTTTTGTGTGTCTCGTGAAGTGCAACATTCATATAAAAAAAAAGTACACAAAAGTGTTCACCTCAATAAATTATCACAAAGACAGTATCCATGAAGCCACCAGAGAAATAGTGTATGACCAGCCTTCCACAAGTCCCCACACACCCTCTCCCAGTTTAATCTCTAGATTAAAGACAC
This sequence comes from Callorhinus ursinus, assembly GCF_003265705.2. NCBI lineage: Eukaryota > Metazoa > Chordata > Mammalia > Carnivora > Otariidae > Callorhinus > Callorhinus ursinus. The sequence continues at coordinate 12,046,175 of NW_027397072.1, read as the reverse complement.
CAGGTCTTTGTGGCTTTTGTTCTTATTTTAAAGAATTTTAATACACCTCACACCTCACCCATTATGATAGTTTAATTTTACCTGTTTTTGTACGTAATGGAAATAGCTTACGCTCCGTATCGTCTGTGAGATTCATCCACGCTATTCTATGTAGTGCAGTTTTATTTATTGTTACCGGTGTGGAGAAATTAATTGCAGTGTGCGTATTTTACAGTTGATCCATTCCAATGATGATTGGCATTGGTGTCTGTTCGGTTTTGGCTAAAACTGAAGCTGTGTACAGGTCCCTCATGAACATGTCATAACTTTGTCTCTGGCATCTACTTCCCTGGCTCTGGAAGTGGATGTTAGCAGATATCCATAGTTGCAACCTCGATCAGTAACCCCAAATGATTTTCCAAAGTGGTTTTACCAGTTGCATTTTTCAACAGCAGTGTTTGGGATTGCCATTTATTCCAATTTAGCACTTTGGCATTGTTAGGTTTTTTTTTTTTTTTTATGTGTGAAGTATTTAGTGGTATTTATGATCTTGATTTGCATTTTTCTCATTATTTATGAGATGGAATTAGCTCAGGAGAGATCCTCTTTTGTGAGGTACATGTTCAGTTCTCTTGCTCATTTTCTATAGGATTTTTCTCCTTTTCCATCACCTCATTGAGATTCTTGTGAATAAAGTTTGTCTGAACCACTTAAGTATGTCCATGTCTCAGGATAGTTTATCCTGGGAGAGAAAGGAGGGAGTACATATCCCCTGAAAACTTTCTTTTGGTCAGCGTTGGCTCTGTGGCATTTCACTCTTCATGACACTTCACGCTCTCTGACTATTTCTAACAACATAAATATTCTAATTAGGTCAATTAAGAGATGGCAGTCCTCTTTATAGATTGGTTTTCCGTAGGATTCCTTTAAATGATAAACTTCACTTTCAAAATGTGAAATGTCATTCATATGGGGAGATGTCTATTGTGATGAGTGAGTTGCATCTAGTCTTTTTTTTTTTTTTTTTTTTTTTAGTTGGCTGTATCCATTTTGCCAAACTCATTTGTGGTTGTGTACTATATCGTTACTTCTGGAAGTCTGACACAAAGCTTCAGTTGTGGAATCTGTTAATGGAGTTACTGCAGAGATACTTAGTTTTTGCGCATAGTGGAATACGTACGTCTATGCCATTTCCATAATTCATTCTTTTATATTAAAATTCACTTTGACAAACATATTGAATATACTCTTGTAACCCTAGTTCAGTGCTGAGTGATCTGAGGATCTCAGAGTTGTTTGTAATGTGACTTTTTTGTCCGTAAGGAATTTTCTCCTATTCTTCTGTAATGATGACTTCGGGATAGCACCAACCAATAGATTTTTCTACAGTGAGGGAGATGTTCTGTATCCCCACTGTTCAGTATGGTAGCTGCTAGTCACATGTGCTGTTGAGTACTTGATATATGGCTAGGGCACCTAGGGAATCATTTTTAAATCTAATTTTAATTAAGTTAAATTTAAATAGCCACATGAGGCTACTGGCTACCAGATGGATATCACAGTTGCGGAAGATCAGACACGGAATGGAGCACTGTGTTTTGCCATCAACTGAGACAGTAGACTTTGTTGTTATTGTTGCATTCTCTCTGGATGGAAGCCATAGCATTTTCTAGGGGCCTGGAGTATTGTGGACATGTTTTGTCTTTGGCATGTTTTGACTTGTAGTCATACTGATTGCTCTTGGTTTGTGTTTTTTCACTGGATATGAAAGCACATTAAGTTCTGTGGTGTTCTCTCTATGGGATACAGAGCAGTTCTTATATTGGCCAGCAGTCCCTAGATGTTTGGTATATTAGGAGGAAGTTGGCCAATTTTACCATCTTTCAGGGTCCAGTTGAAGACTCACTTTCGATGGCACCTTCTTTATCCCAAGTTTTGTGTCTTTTGAGCCTCTGGTCCTTCTCCACTGATTCAGCCACATCTCATCTTGCTCTCTCTAGCCTCATCTCCTTTCATGCCTCCCGAACATGCACTGGGTTCCAGTCCTACCAAAATCACCACCATTCTCTAGCTTTGTCTCACCTTTGGTGTCATTTAGTTAGAGTTTTCTTTCAGTCATTGCTGTTTTCTTGCCTTGTGCTCTGGTTGTCTTTCTTACCCCTTGATCCCATCTGAAGTATCATTTTCTTTGGAAAGTTTTCCTGGAGTCCTCTAATTATTCCTCTTTCTTTATCCTCCATGTACTCTCACATCATTGTGCCAGCTCCTGTGTGGTGTGCTTTGGTATTGTGTGGTAACTGGAAGCATATCGTTTACCTTTGTACTCTCTGTAGAGTGGTTGTCACATAGTGAACGCCTAGGAAATGTTTGATAAAGCTCAGTTGGAAACTTCCACTGCATAAAGATTAGTCTGTGGTAAAAATTAGTTAGAAAATAGATTTTAACATAAAAATAAAAGGAATTTCCCATTTAATTCATATATATGTGGCTATTGAGATCCTTTTATGTTTTGGCCAGTATAAGGGGTGTATCATTTCTCTGTTCAGCATAGAATTGCAAAGTGTTTCTGCTGAGTTCAGCTCCGTAAGCTTATTCTGAATCCCCATCCTTCTTTATAAAATCCAAGAAAAAACCTTTGTGACTTTTGGATTTCCTATTTTCTCCTTCTACAATGAATTAGAAAGTGTCAACCTGACCCTTTAGTGGCTTCTTTGGAGTGGGACATGCTGTGTCAGTCACTGCAAGTGGACACATACTAGTCCATTAATCTCTTTAGTAAATGAAGGAGACTGCCAGTCGTCCTTTACATGTTCTACTTAGCAAGGAAAAGGAATTCTTCTAAATGATTCTTTTTTTCCCCTTTCTCCTTTTTTTTTTGTAGCTCCTTAAAAGCTTTCTTGTCTTTATTTGTCCTTTTTCAGCAAGTTGTAAGAAATCTAGATCTCATGAAGTACAAATCCAAACCCTCAATGAATACATTACGGCTTTGATTCTTGAAGCACATTTCAGAATATTATAGCTACTATTATTGGATTAAAATACAGTGCTTAGCTGTAAGATGCTGTGTGTTACACATTAACGGTAGATATAATAATAACCACATTAAATTATAACCATAAATGAGAGCTGACTATATGTGTAATCTGCTTAACGCCCAAGACTTTCATTACTCAGTTGTGAAAATAATAATTTTTATTTATATATCCAAGCAAAGTAAAGATGTAATTGCTCCACAGTAGCATTTGCATTAGTTCAAGTAGAGCCTACAAGTTTGAAGATATTGGCTATTGTCCCCATGGACAAGATATTACTTTATAAATAGAACAGAATGCATATTTTGTGAATAACTACCAAAATTACAGTCTTCCATTTTCTTATTAATTTTGGTTATTATGTTTTTTTAGATGTAGCAGTATTCCACCATTTAGAGTGTATTAATGTTTGTTTAGCTAGTATTTGTTATATCACTTAGCCAATGGTGTTTTCCCCCAGATAAATCTAATTGGATTTGGAAATGGATTATATATAAGGTTCCCATTAAAAAATCATTTTCACTGTGGGAAAACTTGTTATGAACATTGTAAGTGGCTATATAGATTTATACAACTGGACTAATTAATATTTAGAACTGGGGCATGGGCTAAGCATAGAGTGATTTTGGATTTATAAAAGGATTATTTAGAAATATCTAGAAGTGAGCAAAATGGCAGTTGTCTTTCAGTATCAGAGACAACCATTTTTTTTTTTTTTTAAGATTTTATTGAGAGAGAGAGAATGAGAGAGAGAGAGAAAGAGAGAGCATGAGAGGGGAGAGGGTCAGAGGTTAGAAGTAGACTCCCTGCTGAGCAGGGCGCCCGATGTGGGACCTGATCCCGGGACTCCAGGATCATGACCTGAGCCGAAGGCAGTCGCTTAGCCAACTGAGCCACCCAGGCATCCCGAGACAACCATTTCTTTTTCCATTCACCAGTTTATGGACATTTGGGTTGTTTCTTCCTTTTCGCTATCATGAATCATGTTGCCTTGAACATTGGTGCACACATCTCTGTATGGAAATGTGCTTTGATTTCTCATGTAGGTATGTAGGAATGGAACTGCTAATTGCATATATATATGTGTTTAACACTTGAAGAAATGGCCAAATTGTTTCCCAAAGGGGCTGTACCATTTTCCTTTCCCACCAGGAGGTATTTAGATTCCTGTGTCTCCACATTCTCATGAATGCTTGTTATTACCTGGCTTTTTGGTGAAAGCCATTCTCAGGGATGTGTGTGATATCCCATTATCATTCTGGTATGCATTTTCCAAATAACTAATGATAATGAGCATCTTTTTATGTGCTGCTGCTTATTGAGCTGTAAGAGTTTTGTTGTGGTGGTGTTTTGTTTTTTTTAATTCTGGATACAAGTCCTTTCTCAAGTATATGATTTGAAAATATTTTTCTCTCTGTGTGTGACTTCACTTTTTAAAATTTCTTAATGATAGCTTTTGAAGTGCAAAACCTTTTAATGTTGCTGAAGTCCAGCTTATCAATATTCTTTTATTGCTATTCTGCTTTTGGTGTTGTAGCTAAGAAATTGCTGCCTAACTCAAGGTTACGGAGATTTATTCCTATGCTTTTTTCTAAGCGTTTTAGAGTTTTAGCTCTTATATTTATTGATAAGTAAGTAAAAATAAGCCACTTTAAGTGAAATAACTATAGGTTTGAGGAATATCCACATATGAAAAGATGAATTTAAAATTTCTTACCATACATAAAAATTAGTTCAGTGGGATGATTTTTGTTTTGTTTTATTGTTTTCTTTTTTATGATAGCTTATTCCTTCTTGAAGGATTTTAAATCTCATGTTTGGTATTCACAAAGACAAATTAATATTTTGAAATTTTAAAGGAAACTATTTCATCTGGAATGAAATTTGTTACAATTATCACTTTACTGTCTCTTTTCTTTAGGTGTATTAGAATTTTGGTTTTCAAGCTCATTGTTGAGCCATCCTGTTCAGTTTACTTTTTATCTCCCTAGACTGTGTCTAAAGATTCTCTAGTTTTGTGGTTTTCCTCAATTTGAACCCTTGGTGCTTCAGTCTAGAACCATGTCCTATAGTAGCTTTTGACATGGGACTCCCTCTTGTAATGTTGAGGATATATGAGAAATAAAAGCATGGAGCCAGTGAAGGAGTTGGGCCCTGTCTTAGTTCTCTCTCTCTCTCTCTCTCTCTCTAGATTTGCAGTTTTGTATAAATATATAGTCCCAGGCAGTGAGTGTGAGCTTGTTACAGGGGATCCTTTTGATTCCCAATCCTCTAAAAAGGAGCACCTGGTAACCACTGAAAGCACCGGAATTCTGAGCCCCCAAATGTTGAACTCTATTGAGCTTGAGTGCCTTTCTGCTCTTTTCATCAATTGTCCTCAATATTTTGGAGTAGAGTGAGCACACTGAAACATGGGTTCATTTCTCCATCTTAACTGGAATTCATAATTTTTTTTAATTACAAAAATTAATATAGGCTTTTTAAAAAAATTTTATTTATTTATTTGACAGAGAGAGAGAGAACACAATCAGGAGGAGCAGCAGGCAGAGGGAGAGGGAGAAGCAGACTCCCCGCTGAGCAGGGGGAGCCCGATGTGGGACTCGATCCCAGGACCCTGGGATCATGACCTGAGCCAAAGGCAGCCTCTTAACCCGACTGAGCCACCCAGGTGCCCCAGAAATTAATATAAGCTTTTATTTTAGCAATCCCTTTAAGAGAAGACATGGTTCAGATAATTGACATTATTTGGCATATTTTATTCCTGAAAATAAAAAAAAAATGAAATGTGAAACATCTGTGATAAAATATTAACATTTGTTAACTTTTGAGAAGTACATGGAAATTTGTGATAACTTTGGTTTTTCTACTGTTTTAAAATATGAAATAGTTTAATCAACAATACATTAATATGATAAGTTCTTTCTGCCTATACCATGAACACCACTGCTTAGAGGTAAACATTTTTATTTTTAAGTTTATAAAAAATGTTCCAGACTTTTTTTGAGTATAAACAGATTTTCTGTGCAACTATTGTCTGTATCATGAAGAATTATTTTATTTTTTAAACCAAAATGGAGTCATACTGCATATATTAGCCTGAAGCTTATTTTTTTCATATAATGTTATTTGTCATGGGTATATGCTTTTCTCATTATATACAGACCATTTCTATAAGGGTGAGTTAGTGGTCATTTGATGCACATACAATGATTTATTTATCTTTTACTTTGTTTTTGAACATTTAGATTGTGTTCGATTTTCCTCTATTTTAGACTGAGCCACACTGAGCATTTTATGTACACATTTTGCATAGTTAAATTAGCATTGCTCTGGGATAAAGTGGTAGAAATGGGCTCCAGAAATAGAGAATTTCCTGTTTTCTTGTGGTGTGTCCTCCGTAAGTTTGTGTAAGTGCTGATTGTGCTTTCTTCACTCTCGTGATGCCAGCGCATCACTGGGAGCAGACTAGGTCTTCGTTAGTTTTTTTTTTTTTTTTTTTGGATAACATTGCCTGAGGAATGTTTTCTATGGGAAACTGAGTTTATGGTCATCCGTGATGTCCGAGTACTGGACGATACGCTAACATGCTTCAGAATACTCAGTATGTCATGTTTCCTCTCTCTGACTGAAGGAGGCCGTGCTCTGCTCATTGGCATGCTTGTAGGATAGTGTGTTTGCTCGGTCCATAGCTTGATGGTCAGGAGTGTGCGTCCTGTCGTTTTAATTGGCTTGGAGGATCTCTGTGGCAGATTTCCGTTCCTCACAAGGGCTTTCGCACCCCCGTTGGTATTCCAGGCTTTGTTCTTTCTTTCATCCCGCCCTTTCTTCATAGGGCTCATGCATTTCTAATATATTTGTTTTGTTGTCTTTACATTTCTTTGACTCTTTTCGTAACAAAGAATACGGTTTTTACTTTTTAATTAGTCTTGCTATTAAAATGCACTTGCAAAGATAACTTTCCAAAAATAACGTATCTTAGTTTCAGTGAAATCTGGGGGATTCGACAGTTTCTTTTCCTTTTAAGGAAGCCTTGTGATAGGACCACTTGGCCACATGTACTCTTCTGGGGGACTTCTCCTATACTCCTTTGTTTTATACTAGCAGTGGCCCCCTCTTTTTCTCCGGTTACCTTTTGCCTACTCACCATGAGTCTTTCTGTCCTCCCTGTTGTATCACAACAGCTTGTGTCTGGGTCACCAGTGACCTCTTGTTGCTAAATTCCTGGGTCAAATCTGTTTTTATCTTATTTGACCTGCCAGTGACCTTGGATACATACTTGTTTCAGGACAACCTATTTGTCTTCTTTATACCTCATTGGCCGCTTAGGCTCATCGTGTTTGTGGTCCTTCCTCATTTCCCAGCTTAAGTGGTGGATACCCAGGTCTCAGTCTTTAAATCTCTTCTCTGCCTATACTCATTCCCAAATGATTGCACCCATTATCATGACTTTAAATATCAACTTTATACAGATGATTCCCTGCTTATAGCTTGAGCCCTGATCTTCTGAGTTCCAGGCTTGTATGAATGGCTGCCAACCTAACATTTGTACTTACCTTTCTTACAGACATCCATCTCAGTGTGTTAAAAGTAAACCACTGATTTTAACATCCCACGTTCCACCTGGGCCAACAGTGGTGTTCCTTCCGTGCCCTACCTATGTCAGAAAATGGCGGCTCCATCTTTCTAGGTGTTTAGGTCATAAAGCTTGTTGTCATCCTCATTTCTTCTCTTTGTCCTACATAACACATACGGTCTGTCAGGAAATCCTGTTGGCTCCACTTTCCCAGTGGACTTGGAATTGGGCCATATTTTACTATTACCACAGCTACCGCCCTGGTCTAAATTATCATTGTGTCTCACCTAGAGTGTTATGGTGGTGTTCTGTTTGTCCACCTGCTTGAGCTCTTTTCCTTGCTACAGTCTGTACTCAACAAGGCGGCCTGAGTGATTCTTTAAAAATACATCAGATCGTGCCACATTCCTCAGAGTACAGACTAAATTTTTATGATCTCCCTCCTATAAGAACACCCATGATCTGTCTTCCCTACTAGCTGTTTGACTTGATCTCTTCTCTCCTGCCCTGCCCCCTGCCCTCTCTCCCCCAAATCTGGCTTTGCTCAGCCTATTCTAGTAGGCTTTGCTCAGCCTACTCTAGTCCTACTGGCCTTCTTGGTATTCTTGAAACTTTCCCGTCAAGTTCTCCCTCTGGGTCCTTGTGCTTGCTGTGTTCTCCCTGCAGTGTTCTCCCGCATATACATACAGATGACTTGTCCTTGCTTCTTCCGGGTCTCCGCTCAATTGTGACCTCAGTGAGAGCTTCCCTGCTTTCTGCATACACAGTTCTACATCACTGTATTTTTCTTCCTAGCTCTTATCCTATCATTGATCTGATAAACTTCTCTGACATGCTATTTATTTTTTGCTTATCTCTTCTTAGAATGTAGGGGGGGGGTTGTTGCAGGAACAATGTTTTGTTCACTGCTATTTTCAGTATCTAGAACAGTGTCTGTCCTTGTTATACTTAATGTCAAATATATTTGTTGATTATGTGAATAAAATAAATGACAAAGGTTAAGATGTAGATATGATGGTGGAGATAAATTCTGTTACTATAAGGGGAGGAATATTTGAATGGGGTCCAATTTGATAAGTTCTCAGTTCATTGGTGAAATAAAGCAAATTTCCTATTTGCCTTTCTTTCCTGATGTACTAGGAGTTCTTTGAGAACAGGGACAATATCTTAATCATCATGGTAACTCTGTTGCCTAACACTGGGTCTTAAACATAGTAGGCATGCCAGAAGTATGTGTTTAGTAAATTTATTTTGTGGATGCATTTAGAACTGCAAATCATTTATTAAAATGTGATTTAAAAATTGGGTATGGTAAAAGAAAATAAAAATATACTTCAGATACCTCTATTTTTCCTAATGCCTCTTAGTCTTGGTACAAGAATGCTAGGAGATTCAAGAAGGGTTTGGTTCCCAAAGCCTCTGATATCGTGTGTCAAATTTGGTGTATATGTATGTGTATGTTTGTGACTTTGTTCATGTGTGTGCACATGTATGTGCATTCTGTTTTCTGGAGAAAGGACTTAGAGCTTTCATCAGAATTGTATAGGGGTTCATGACTTGCAAAGGTGAAAACATCTAAATTGCAACCTAGCCTGTTAATTAGCAGATGAACTAAAGCAGAATCAGACTTTATAGTGAGTGATTTATTCCATGGGGCATTTTTCTACTGCTTCTTCTGACAGATACTTCTAAAAGTGGCATCACCCATAATAAAGATTGCATTCTTAATATTTTGAGTTCAGGGTGAAATTTCCTGTAAGTGTTAGGTACAGGGAAGAGCTTTAGATCATCTAAAGATCTGTTGGAGGAGAAGGGATAGTGGGTGGGTTTAGTTTGAGTGCTCTTTGTAATCCTTACCTAATTTATGTGTACCACCAACTCAGTTTATAGTGGGCAAACAGATTTCTTGGAAATTAACCCATGTGTTACCAGACATCAGAGAAAGCAACTCCAAAATGGATTTACAATTCATTATAGTAATTGATCAGCAAGAATCGTTTCTCTAAGCCAAGCTTGACATGGGGAGCTTTTCTTGTTCTTATGAACCTGATCAGTAATGGTGTCTGTTGTAGAATTTGGAAGATACTATTAATGCTTAGTAAGTTAACCTTTGAGCTATGTAACACACTTGACATTAATGAGATTTCATGTTGAATTTTATGCTGGGAGTTGTTTGATTTGGTTTGGGGGATTAATCTATTTCTGCTGTTGCACATTCTAAATTAATTAGCAGCATGCAACTATGAATATAAAAAGTGCCAGTAGTAATCATTTGAGGAGTAAATTTTGCCTAACTTCTTTTCTTTCCCCATTACATGTAGTTGAACGAAAACTATTTTCCTCATTAATTTCTCTAGTTACAGTATAATCTTGTTAGATTGTCCCCAAGTTTGATGCTTCTTCTGTGGCCCAAATGAGCCTTTTATTTTACTTTATCTTTTGTAATTCTCATAAGGGGACTCTCTTACAATCCTTTTATCTTGTACATTTCTGAGCATGTGAATTTCATTTATCTTCTGAAACAAACTTTTAAGTTTTATATATCTTAAATTTCCTGTCTTGAGTTAGCCTATCCATATGAACTATAAATAAAGTTTAGGTTCATTTTATGAAATGGAATAATTGTTTTATAGCCTATATTTTTTGGTATCTTTCAACTGACTTGATTTTCCTCTGAGTGAAGTGGCATTGTGTGTAAGTGCCATATTTCTTACCTTGTTTATATTTTTAATTCTATACTTGGATTAGTTGATGACATTCAAATCTTTCAGTATACCCTCTCGATTAAGAAGATTCTAAAGATGAACAAGATTTGAAAGTGTGGCATGAAATCTTATTTGAATAACATTTAGATACTATAGGTGCAACATATTAGGCTTTAGAAAATGTATCCTCAAACGGGCAGTAAAACCAGACTTCTTACATGTATCTACGGATACAAACTACAGGTTAGGGATTTTCACATACTTTGAGGATATAGCAATGAATAAACATAGTCCCTATGCTTGAAAAGCTACTGTCTAGTTGGGAAGACAGACAAACAAAAAAAATCAAAATATCAGTATATTATGGTAAGTGCATTAGAAGGATGCATCTGATACTACAGGTGCATAGGAGAGGGGGTAGTACACTGTCATAACAGGATTTTACCTACTAGTAAAAATATTACATGTCAAGGAAAGTATGGAAGAGCATCTTTGTGACCTTGGAGTAGGCAATGATTTCTTAAATATACAAAAAATGCTAATCATAAAATAAAAAAACTGATAAATTGGAGTAATTTAAAATTTAAGTACTTCTATTGATCAAAAGACAACGTTAAAACAATAAAAAGATAATCTGCCAAATATTCACAATTTATACATCTAGTAAAGGATGTGTATTCAGAATATATAAAGAATTACAAGGTGAATAAAAAAACAGATAATCGACGGAAAAATGGCAAAACACTTGAACAGACACTTCACAAAAGAAGATGCTCAAATGGCCAATATATACATAAAAAATTACTCAACTTCATTAGTCACCAGAGAGATACAAATTAAAACCACAGAGAGTTAACTATTATATACTCACTGGTAATGCTAAAAGGAAAAAGAAATGTAATGCCAAGTGTTGGCATGGATGTGCGGTGACCAGAACTGTTGTAATTGCTTGTTAGAGTTCAGTTGGTATAACCATTTTAGAAAATGTCTGGCAGGATTTACTAAGTCTGGACAGATGCATACTCTATATCTAAGTAATCCTTATTTCCAGAAATGCATATGTTCACCAAAAGATAATTATTAGGATGTTCAAGTTGGCACTGTTGGTATTAGCTCCAAACTGCAAAGTATCCAAGTGCTCATCAATGGAAAAAAGGGTAAGTTCTGATATGTTCACACTATATAATACTGTTACATTAACAATGTAACAGCACTGCACTGACAGTGAGTTGGATAATCTTTGACTACTTTCAAGAATATGAATGAATTTATGTTGAATGATAGGGATCAGACCCAAAAAAGGACGTAATTCCATTCATATAAAGTATAAAAATAGGCAAAACTAATTTATGCTGCCAAAAGTCAGAATAGCATTTATCTCAGCCATGGGAGTGCCTGGAAGTGACCACGAAGGCCGTATCTGGGATGCTGGTGTGGTGGTCTGTTACTAAGTGCTGATTACCTGCCTGTGTTACACTTTATCAAACTGTACACTTATGTGTACACATTTTTTAATATATCTTATCCTTGAATAAAAAGGTTTTATAGAAAAATCTCTTAAGCCTGGATTAAAGACAGGAAGAGAGAATGTATACTGGCAGTATTGTCTTTGTATCATGGAATTGTGAATAAGTACTATCTTTTTTTCTCCTAATCTTTTGAATTTTTCAAGCCATCTTTAATGAGATTTTAGTTTTATAACACAGAAGAATAAATGACCTTAAATGTGTGTGTGTGTGTGTGTGTTTGTGTGTGTGTGTAATATTATGTCAGAACCCTGTGAAAAACAGTGGACCACACGTTTTGATAGCCAGACCTGGTCAAGAAGAGAGGAGACACTCTTAGGCCAGTTGCCTGTGGGCAGCATATTCTGCTTACTGGATCTACAATTTACTTTTTCATCATATGGCGTTCTCCTACCTACTCTGCAGTGTTACTGTAAAATTTAAGAATGAACATAGGAAGCACCTGCTCAGTACCTGACATATAGTATGCGTTTAGCAAATGGTAGCCATTATGTTTCTTATATATTATAAACAGGACTTCTACTAGACGTTGCTCTTGGGGGAGAAAAGGTCTCTAGGTCTTTCTTATTCCTCTCTGTGGACCTGGTCCTCTGTTCATTCTTCCTCAGTGACTTACGTTGCTCGTTTTTACCCTCAGGGCATCTAACCTTGCTCAACTGACTGTGAACATTTGCTTATGTTCCTGACTTTTCTTCTGTTGTTGTCTTCTTTCTCTCAGCTCTTCACTAAGACCCATCTGGTGACCAAGTACTTTATTTCTTAGAAAGTTGGATTTCTCTGCTTATCTGATTTACCTCAGGCCCTTCTCACTTTTAGAAGGATTAGGAATAAAAACACTTACACTTAATGTATTCATTCAGGTAGACAAATACCCTATGGTAACCTCATACGTTTGTGGCATTATGATCTTAATTCAAATTGTCCCTGATTAGTTTAAACTTGGACTAGCACACCAACCTCCTAACTGGATTCTTGTGCCTGGCGTCATATTTTAAAACACAAATCTGATTATGCGACTCCCTTTGTTTAGAGTCCTTCAGTGGCTTCCCATCTGTCAGGGCGGCAGCAGAGGTGCTTTGGGCTGGTCAGCGGAGCTCTTGTTCCAGTCCCCTCTCCTTCCTTGCATCCTGATGTTCTGCCCCTTGCCCTTGTGTGTCGGCTTCCGCACCTTCTCTGACTCGCTCAAGTTTCCTCCAGTTGGCCATGCTGTTTATTTCATGCTCTTGGTTTGCATTAAGTCTGCCTGAAACTCTCTCTGCCATTCCTCCGTTGGGGGCCCTGTCATCTTTCCTGCTGGAATATTACCTTCTCTGTGAAGCCTTCTTTGATCGTGCCTCCGGGCAGGGGAGGTATGACCTCTCTTCATGTTCCCGTGGTGTTTTTTATGCACCTCGGCTTGAGAAGTTGATATTACTCTGCAGTGACGTGTCTGCATCTCTGCCTCCTTCCCTAGTTTCAGAGCGACTTGTGAGCTCAGACTGTGTCTTAGGCTGTTTTTATCACCTCATTGCCTGGTATCATGCATGATACTGAATTAAGAGTCACTCAGTAACTGCTGAGTAAGTGAATGAATTCTCATTTGTTTCTGGGGTGGTTTTTTTTTTTCAGATGTAAATTTTAAGTAATTCAAAAATATAGCCAATAAATTGAGATACTTACTATACATTTTACATATATTTATATATATACACATATATACACACATATCTATATCTACATATCTGTATCTTTATAAAGAGAGAGAATGTATACTTCAGATTCCTTCTGAGCTTTATTTCTGGCAAAGAACTATTTTTGGCAGTGTTATGCACAGAGGGACACACAGAGCTGTTTCCACTCTGTGCACAGTTATTAGGGGGAAAAACTCAGAATCCGACTAAAGCCCAAGTGTCCACGATCTCCAGGGTTTTCAGTAGCCCAGAGAGCAGCGCTTGGGCCGGACTTGGTGGGTGACACGCATGATTGCCAGCAGCTGTCCAGTGGGAAAAGGCCCCACTCCAGAAATGCAGGCTGGGACCTGGAGGTAACTTTGCCACTGTGCACCATCAGAAGCTTGTTGGGGGGGCTTGGGGCCTTCTGAGAAAAGAGGGGCCCCTGGGAATCAGCTTGTTTTTCTTCTGTTGACTTAAGTCCGACATGATGAACCAGCTGTCAGTGGTACCAAAGTGGAGAATAAATCAGCCTCTACTGCCATCTCACACAGTGAAGAAATTACGGAAAGAAAAGAATTGTAGTAATGCAACCATTAGAACTATTTGTGTTTTTTTGTGTTCCCTTCCCGTTTTTATGCCCAGTCACATATGAAGCACTTTGTGCAGTCCTGGCACACAGTACGCTGTCATCCTTATTAGACTTGGAGGGAGAATTCTATGTTTTCCTACGTAGGACTTTCTACCTTGTCCTTTCAGAAGCATTGGATAATGAGCTAAACTCCAAACAATTATTATTTTTTTTTTTTAGCATGGTTGCCCTTATGAGTATACAAGCAACTTACCATGATTTTTTCCTTATTAAACTCCATTTTTTATGTTATTTTCATAATCAAATTACAGTGATTGCACTGAGTTGATAGTTTATACTTTTCCCAATATCCAAAAAGTTCATAGGAAACACAAGTTTTTAAAACTTTTTTTAAATTGAGATATATTTGACATAAAACCTTGTGTTAGCTTAAGGGATACAGCTTATTGATTTGATACTTTTTTTTTTAAGTAAGCTCCACGCCCAGTGTGGAGCCCAACATGGGGCTTGAACTCATGACCCCGAGATCATAGACCTGAGCTGAGATCAAGAGTGGGCTTGAACTCATGACCCCGAGATCATAAGACCTGAGCTGAGATCAAGAGTGGGATGCCCAACCAACTGAGCCACCCAGGTGCCCCTGATCTGATACATTTATTTTGCAAGGTGGTTGCCATTGTAGCTTCGCTAACACTATTACTATTCCATAATTATCATTTCTTATAGTGTTGGAACACAATTTTTTTTGTGTGTGTTAAAAGCACAGTTTAGAAAATCTTACGAGAAACCTTAAACGACAAATTGGACAAATTGTAAGCATTGGTTGGCATAGCTTAAATTCATTTCCTTTTGCAAGTAAGAGTAAAGTTCACAATGGTTTTCTAGAAGTTAAGTATCCTAACGTGATATTATTTGTTTTCTATTGCTGCTATAACATATTACCACAAATTTAGCCACTTAAAAACAGTGCAAATTGATTATAATTCCCGTGGGACAGAAATCTGGCAGACTTGGGCAGGTCTCCCCTTAGTCACACATGGCCACAATCATGGTGCCAACAGGGCTGTGCTCTTTTCTGGAGCTTCTAAAGAAGGGTCTGTTTCCATGCTCATTTATGTTGTTGACAGAATTCAA
This sequence comes from Callorhinus ursinus, assembly GCF_003265705.2. Lineage (NCBI taxonomy): Eukaryota > Metazoa > Chordata > Mammalia > Carnivora > Otariidae > Callorhinus > Callorhinus ursinus. Next base: position 12,030,985 of record NW_027397072.1, on the reverse strand, counting down.
TTCCTTGTGGTTAGAGGACCGAGGTCCCTGTTGCCTTGCTGGCTGTCACCTAAGGGCTGTTCTCAGCTTCTAGATGCCACTCACACCTTGGCTTGTGGCCCCTTCCTCTATCTTCCAAGTCAGCGATAATGGGTTGAGTCCCCTCGTGCCTCAGGTGTCTCTTGCCTCTGACCCATGGCATGTCCCAGACACCCTCTGTCTGATCCCGGCTGGGACAGGGTCTCTGCTTAAAGGCTTGTGTGACTAGGTTAGTCCCACTCCGATAATTTAGATAATCACTTCAAGGTGTGTGTCCTTAATCATATCTGCAAAATCCCTTTGCCGTGGAATGCAGTGTATTGCCAGGGTCCAGGGATTAGAACATCGACATCTTTGGGGCCTGTGATTCTACTTACCATGTAGGGCAGCTGTCAGTTTGGTGTACAACAGTGCATTTGTATCCTCAGTGTTTGTGATGTGTGATGTCCTGGCAAGTACTGAGTGATTACATGATTTACGTTTTTTATTTTATAATGCATGAATAAGTGATGTGATGTGGACCTAAATAGCCAAACTATGCTCTCCTTCTATCAGTATCAGGAAGGCTATTGAAATAGAGGGACTAGGCCTTAACTTCGCTTTCATTTAAATGGGAAACTTAAGAAAAAGTAAGTGGAAGTAGATAAACACTAAACCAAGAGCTTTGTTTTTGTAGAACAAGTAGTGTTTTTCTTTGATCAAAAGCAGATGTGGTTGTTATTGTTTCTATTTAAAATAATGTTACTGTAGGGGCGCCTGGGTGGCTCAGTCGTTAAGTGTCTGCCTTTGGCTCAGGTCATGATCCCGGGGTCCTGGGATCGAGCCCCACGTCGGGCTCCCTGCTTGGTGGGAGGCCTGCTTCTCCCTCTCCCCCGACTTGTGTTCCCTCTCTTGCTGCATCTCTCTCTGTCAACTAAATAAGTAAAATCTTAAAAAAAAAAAAAAAGTCAATGTATTAGCATTTTTCTCCACATGGAATCTCTCAGATGAGTAAATGGAGAGTCAGAATTTTAGCTGATTGCTTCAAGATTGGCAGGAGGTTTCATGTTATAAACCTTTTAAACACTATTAATCATCCACTTGTTTAGATGAAAAACAGAATACCTTTCAACATTTATAGATGGGTCCTCCAAGTCCTCTGTCTTTGTCTGGGTCACCATAGCATTGTTCAAATGAATAACTTATTTTGTAATTAACCTATATAATAAATATTTTCAAATGTCTAAGAAATAAACATGAGTTTTTCATTGGTAGGATATTAGATTGGTAAAAAAGAACCCATTATTTGCTTCATAAATGTTTCTGAAGGGGATTATTTGACTAATGCACGGTGATGGTTTTTCCTTTACCAAATTTCTTTTGTACATGATCCAAGGAGGTATGATACGCCACCAGTAGTGCTTTGTTTCACATTTTTTTGTTGCTAGCAAAGACGGAGTTTTAAATTTCTCGTGTCTGAGAAGTGTAAGTAGTCTCATGATCACTCTCTGTTCTTCTGGCCATGTGCATTTTTTGCTCTTGGCGTTTTCTGTTTTAACTAGGGTGAAGCTGGTGTTCCTGGCAACAACTCCGACCTCTTAGGCTGGAGCACAGCTGCTACCAGGAAGGTCCTGTCCAGCACCACAACCACCACCAAGGCCGTGTTGCAGGCGGTCAGTGACGGGCAGTGGTGGAAGAAGTCCTTAACTTACCTCCGACCGCTTCACGTAAGCAAGACCTCTGTCTTTTCAAAATCCATCCTGGGGCTTCTGTCAACGCATTAGCACTACTTCTCAGTCGTTTTCATGTTGTGAACAGCTTTATCTTCCCTAGATTATTAAATCTCTGAAGAAATCGAGGCCTCCCATCAGATAGGGGAAGAGTCACTTATTTTATAGAATGTAACCGACTCCCATAGGGTGCTTGCAAAAGACACTGATACAGATTGGGGTGGGCTTGGATTTGATGTCAGAATTAAAATTTAGTGGGATGAAAAGGAAAATGATTTCATCGGTGCTTACTTGTTTTTGCTATATTTCTCTGGGCCAGTAGTCGAGGAAAAGCACTGGAAGATGGCATGGGGGCTGAGGTTATTGGGGCTACTAGAACAATCATACCACATACTGTGGGGCTTAAACAACAAACATTTCTTCCTCACGGTTCTAGGGGTTGGGAAGTCCAAGATCAAAGCTCTGGCAAATTAGCTTCTGGTGGGGTCTGCTTGCTGTGTTCTCACATGTTGGAAGGGTTGAGGGAGCTCTTTGCAGTCTCTTGTATAGTATAGGGGGCTAGTCCCATTCCGAGGGCTCCAACCTCATGAGCCCATCACCTCCCAAAGGCCCCCGTATCTTATTTTTTTAAACGTATTTATTTACTTTTAATTAAAGTATAGTTGATGTGGAATGTAACAGTAGTTTCAAATGCACAACAGAGATTTGATAACTGTATGCATTATGCTGTACTCACAAGTATATCTACCATCTGTCATGATATAACACTATTACAGTACCTTGACTGTGTTCCCTGTACTTTCATAACCCGTGACTTACTCATTCCATAGCTGGAAGCCTGGACCTCCCCCTCCCCTTCACCCACTTTGCTCATCCCCCACCCCCTTCCCTCTGGCAGTCATCAGTTCTCTTATTTATGGGTCTGCTTATGCTTTTTTGTTTGTTTGCTCATTTGTTTTTTAGATTCTACATGTAAGTGAAATCATACATTTGTCTGACTTATTTCCCTTAGCATAATGCCCTCTAAATCCATCCATGTGGTCGCAAATGACAAGATCTCTTTCTTTTTTATAGCAGAGTAATGTTCCATTGTGTATATGCACCCAAAGGCCCCACCTCTTAATACCATCATGTTTTGGGGGCTTAGAATTTCAACATGTGAATTTTAGCAGATGACACATTCAGTTTTTTGTAGGTGCTTTAGGTAAAGAGAACAGCGTAACATATTCTTTCACCCATTCTGGAAATAGAGGTCGGGACAAGTGGTATAACGATGGAGTGTGCTTTCTGTGACCGGTGAACGTATTGCTCCCCTACTGTCTTCCCTGCATTCTCACACTGCAGCCCTTAGTCTCTCTGGAAAGCTTGAAGGACAAAGAAACATGCTTGTTTATACGTTCACCCCAAACACTCAGTGGGTGTATCGTTCATTTCATTCATGCTCCAAATACTCCTCAGGTGCTTTCTGTGTGCCAAAGCTCATGCTAGCGATTGGGAGCAGAGTTGGGAAACCCTTCACGTGCAGAGCCTGTATTTCAATGGGGGAGACAAAGAAACCCACCAATAAAGTATTTGTAGTAACGTAACAGTAGGTGGTAGTGAGCACTGGGAGGATAACTTCAGGGTAAGAGGAGAATGCTTGATATTGGGGGAGTGAAGGTCTGATTTAGATCAGAAGGCTGGTGTATCAGGAGTCACTCTTGAGCAGAAACCTGACGGAGCCCAGCAGAACAAGTACAGAGAGCCCTTTTTGAAGGAAGGTGCTTGACATCTTTGTAGAACAGAAAGGAGGCTTGTGTAGTATGAACAGGGTAAACAGCGGGAGGAATGATGGGAGATGAAATCAAGGAGGTGGCAAGAAGAGGCCGACGTGCCAAGCCGTGTACAGACTGTGAGGAGGACCCCGGATTTTATTCTGAGTAGGACGGAAAGTGGTTGGCGAATGTAGGCAGTGCAGTTGTGTGATCCAGATTCACTTTCCGAAGACCATCTAAGTGCTTTGTGGAGAACTGGCAGCATGAGTCAGGGCAGGGGCAAAGAGGTCTCTGGTCTGGTGCTCCAGGGGAGAGGTGGCGGAGGGGTGGACCGGGGCAGCGGTGAGGCAAGTGGGAGATGTATTTTGTGGCAATACATTTTGAGGCAAGGGGCGCACTTCCATCTTGCCTCCAGCTTGGTAGGGTTTCAGCAGGTGAGATCCTGGGTGGGCCTGGAAGCAGGGTGGGGTCTGACGAGGCAGTCAGCTTGGACAGGGCCCGTGTAGTGGAAGAAAGGCACAGAAGCTGCTAGGATGCGTGAAGTAGATCTTGGTTGGAATAGGGAATTAGCCTTGAATGTTTGATTGACATTGAATAACTTTAAATGTTATTTTACGTAGTTTAGACTTGCTCCTGTGGCCTGTTAGTCTTGTTCAGAGCTACTAAAGGTGTGTTGAGCAGGCGAGCAATATGTACGAAATGATGTTTTAGGCAGGTTACTCTGACTGTAGGATAGAAAACTTGTCATGTGTTTAACACTGATTGCTTCTTTGTTTTTAACGCATTGATGTCTAAATGACCAGGAAAATCAGAAGGCACTGCAGGCTGAGGTTGAAGGGCTGCTTTTAGAATGTGGGTGCCATTCTTGGCCGCCCTGCTGGGTGTCCACGTCACACTGACACTCTTTCCTTCTGTCCACTGTTCCTCACTTTGTTCTGTTTAGGGACAAGAATTCGGTGGTGCTTATCAAACTGGAACCATAGCCAATGAAGGTCTAGAAAAACAAGGCTGTCATCCTTTTTATGAATCTGTCCTCTCCGATCCCTTTGTCACAGAGGTAAGGACAGTGTGCTGAAGAACATAGATTCAACTGTCATGCTGTTGTGGGCATTTTTGTATAAACAAAAATGAAAGTGTTCCTGAAAATGTACTTCTTTAGCTTTGTTCTTACTCATGTTATTCACTGATTTTATGTGACTTTTTTTTAATATATATATTTTTTAAAGATTTAGAGAGAGGGAGTGAGTTGGGGGAGGGGGAGAGGGAGAGAGAGCATCTCAAGCAGACTTCTGCTGAGCGCAGAGCCCGATGCTGGGCTCAGTCTCACAACCTGGAGATCATGACGAGCTGAAATCAAGAGTTGGATGCTTAAGTGACTGAGCTATCTAGGCGACCTGGTTTTATGTGACTTGTATATATTACATTATGAGATTGACATCTGTTTCAAGCTTTACATATAAAATAATATGTTTTAGTAAGTGAGAAGTTACAATTTGAATCATCAAAAGATATAAAATCCTGTAATTCTGTTCTAAGAATATCTTCAAAGAAAAAAGGTGCCTGCTAAAAGGTGTAACTGCTTCTGTCTAGTCTGCAGTGACCTATGACCCCCACCAGCATGTTCCAGTGGAAAGCTTTGCAGAGGTATTGCTAAGAACTGGAAAGCTGGCCGAGACTAAAACGGAAGGGGAAGAGGTATTTCCAACAACAGAAGGTATGAAAGAAGGTTCTAGTTCCCTGACAGTGTGTAACTCCTATTAGGGGAACCATAAATGAAAAATGATGAGTGAATGGGAGTGGGGAAAAACAATAATAAAGTTTTGTAATTCTGAATAGCTTAACTTGACACCATCATGCATTTATTTAGAACATTTATTTGAGTACTCTCAGTTTTCCGGATACTTACTAATATTGAGGATTTAAAAGGATAAGTGTGATATAATTGAAGTGATTCTTACAGGTGTTTCTGATTTTATGTGTTAATTAAGAACTCTTAAGTATTTGCTTCACAGAATGTAGATGTATATTTCATCTTAAGAATTTTCTCTGTGGCTGCATATCTTTCTGTGTAGAATTTTTTGGAAAGAATTAAATGTATGTAAGTTCACCAAAGTTACCTTTCCATTTGTATGTTTTTTTTTTCTCTTTAGTCTCCTTACTTCTTTTTAAGGTTCCAGGGTAGTTTCCTTGACTGCTTTTTTTTTCAGTTCCCCCTCTCTCTGCTCTGCATCTTTAGTGAATACCTCATGATATAAAGGCTGCTGGAGCTCCAGGCATCAGTAAGGAGAAAAGAGGAAGTAGGGCAAAGCAGTCTCCTTGGTAGTCCTATCTACGCCTTCCACTTAGATATTTCTGGCTGTCTCTCACTGCCAGTAAACCTGGATGATGTGGTCTTAACTGAGCACATTGCTGCATGGAATAAAATTTGGGGAAAATGTAAATGGGGAATAAAACTGCCGTTTTCCCAGAAACCTGATCCTGTCACTCATTTTTGGATAATCCTTCTTTGAATCAATAGTTATATGTAGTTGGGAAGAGGGGAAGCAAGTACCATTTTTCTATCTACTGTGCGGGCCTCTTGAATACTAGAGGTTTTTCCTAAGTATACCATTTTCCTTCAGTTCTGAGACGCATTTTTTTTTTACCTTTATTTCTGAAATCAGGGTATCTCACAGTTGATGAGTACATTTGTTTGTTTTTTTTTTTTTCTCCTCCAAAAAGCTATTATTAAATTCATGGCACACCTTACAAATAATGCTGAATATACGTAAATTGCTATTTACCCTTTTAATTATTCTTTATGACTACTTTTTAAAATTATCTTTTAAATATTTTTTTCAATTCCATAGACATTTATTTGTAGCTAACATTTACTTTGTCTACAGTAAGAGGAGACCTATATCAAATGCTATTAGTATAGTATCTTACTTAATCTTAATAACAGACCACCTGATATTTACCATCACTCCTATTTCAGAGATAAAGACCCATATCTCAGAGACATGAAGTCATTGTGGTTTTTGTTGTTGTTGTTTTAGTTAACAAAGCCAGTGGTAGGTTGAGCTTAATTCAGATTCAGCTTTGTCTGATCATTGCAGTGGGTAGTATTGTCCACGTTTGGCGCTGTGCTAGACCCTGAATCAAAAAAAGGAGTAACAGTAACAAACAAAAAACCTGCCAGTGTTGTTGTTTAGTTTGGTATTTTCTATTCAAAACTTGTCAATCTATTAAAGATAGCATTTTTGCAAGGTGGAGTTTGTGCTGAGGAGGAAAAATTGTCCTGAAGAGAAAAACACCTCAAAATGGAATTATGGTTTATTCCCCTTTCATTTGACCACACATGACATTTCCATACTCACAGTAAAATTCTGCAGGTAACAGAGAAATAGGAGGTGTCCTCTGTTTCACTCATTTGTTCCTCAAACTTGCTTCTAGGTAAATTATCTTTAATTATTTGCTTATGGATCAAGCTGTGATTGATTATTGAGATGGTTTGCACGGATAGAATCTAAGACCTTAAGAAAATAGTGGGTTGGGTGTGGAAGTGTATCACCCACTGGTTGGCATAATAATGCCTGAAATCATAACCAAGAAGTTTGGAAACATTGATTCACACAATATTTCTATTATTTAGCTTGCAGCATACAGATGTGTGAGTGTGAGCACCTCTTCGCAAAAAGGCAAGATAATGGCATCACATTATAAAGGTCCCAGAGATGGATGCCTTCTCAAAATGATTTCTCAGTTTATGAAGGCTTCTATTTTTCCAGAGCTGTTTTCTTGGAGAAAGTGAAAGGCCTGTGTGAGGCACAGATTTCTGGGTTATTAGGCCTCCCCTTTTCATAGGGTCTTGAGGTACTTGACCATCTCTGCTACAGTTGCTAACTAAATGATGAGGCATCCAAATGATCATGAAACATGAAGCAAATAGGTGTTTCTCAGGAGCTATTGGAGTAGGGGAGACATACCTGACGATGAATCAGGGGATCCCTGTCTAGTTCCTTTTCTCACCATGTGTTCATTATTCATGAAGGAATCATTCTTCAGAGTCCTTGTACTTGGAATGTAAAGTTAAAGAAGACATGGTCCTATCTTGAGAGGGCTTCCCCTTGGGGTGAGGAGACAGACAAATTTGTGTATGATAAGGGCTGTAACAGTCCAGCACAAGAGGCGCTCGGATCACAGACATGTGACAGCGGAGTGGGAAGGGGTTTGAAGAGTCTTCCTGGAGCTGGGTGATACTTGACCTGGGTTTTGAAGGATGAACAAGGGCAATGTAGATAGAAAGACCAGGGTGGGTGGGAATTGAGAGGGAGGTGGGAGAGGGAGAAGGGGCATACTTTGGAAGAGGGAATAAAATTCACAGAAGCAAAGATGGTGAACATCACAGTTTTCCAGGGATTTGTAGGTTATTCTGACACCTGGAAAGAAGAGTATATGTAGGCAACCAATGAAGAAACAAGGCAACACAAGACTGGGAAGAGATGAAAGGCCTCGTGTGCTAAGTTAAACATTTTAAATGAACCTTCCACTGAAAGCTGTAGGGGTTTCAAGCAGAAGAGTATTATTTAGTTTTTCTTTACCTTGTTTTCTGTAAAATGGGCGCAGCAGCTTGTAGGTTCTGTCCCTGGACTGTTGCTCACGAGCAGTGATGATGGGTCCCTCTTGGGCACTGTTGCGTAGACTGGTCCCCGGCCTGTGTTAACAGTTCTTGGAGTCTTCGTGTGTTGTAGCCGATCCAGTTATCATTTCCCCTTGTTTCCAAGGCCAGCTGCTGTCGTTCATCCTTGTTTCACATTTAGAACCCCTTAGGGAATTTTTAAGAAGTACGGAAGCCTGGGATCCTGGGATCCAGGTTCTGTATTTCAGAACCTCTGGACTGTGGCCCATGCATTACATATTTTCTGGAGTTCCTAAAGCAATTTAGTTGTTAAGCTGTGGTTCAGACCCTTTGGAAGTTTCACTTAACATTGCTAGCATCTCCCCACCTATCAGGTCTATTCTTCAAACTGACACACTTGCTTTCTGAGCCTCTCACCTGACAGTCTGGAGAAAGCCATTTATCTGTACCTTTGTTGATGTCTGCGTCTGGACTCTCCCACCTGAGGGTCAAACCCTGAGTGTCCTGTCTATTTCTAACATGTGTTTCGGGCTGCTCAGGTTTTCTGTGTGGCAGGTGCAGTGTCTCTCCACAATGATGAAAGTGAGCATGGTGCGCGCATCATTCGCTGCTGGGACAGGGATGGAGGCTGCGTGCCCGGTGCAGCTAAATCCGAGGCCTAGGGGTGTGTGTGCTCTTTTAGTGTGTCTGTGAGATTTTAGCGGGACTGCAGGTGTTTCCTTTCAGTCCTGGTGTTTCTTCAAATTGTCTTTTCTGACGCTCAGCTTTTACTACTCCACCAAGGGAAAGTATCCAAGTCCATTAAAGCATTAAAAATTTTTTCCGATTTTGTTGAATTGAGTGGGGAAAAGCTTTCAGAACCCTTGTATCTATTAAAAATGAATTTTTGCTTAAAATATAGAAGTGATTTTAATAATATTCCTTTATTTTGCATTTGGGGTTGTAATTTATGATGCATGTTCATAAATACTGACATGTTAGATATCTCTTGAGAATGCTAACTTATCTGAAATAGGTATCTTTGAATTTTGTCAGGAACTCAGCAGAATTGAAGAATGATATAGGTTAAATGACCCAAATTAAAAAATTGTAAAAATATGACTTCTGACTTTGGGTCACAAGTAGGCCATAATACAAATTAAACTTCCCAACATGATCTTACTTTTCAGAATTTTTTTAATAAAGTTGATGAAAAGGTTTTTATGGAGACTAGCTGAAGAAAATTGATCATTATTTATTTAGCTAAAGGAATGATTTAATGGCTGATGATTTCCAAATCAATAATATGGGCAGCTTTCCTATATGAATTTAATTCTGGAATTAAATTTATCATAGAGTGCTTTCCAGAGGTACTGAGTTTGCACAGAATTAGTGCTTGGAGGCTTGGGTGTAGATTTCATCTGATTTTGGCTGTATACCTTGTTTAGAAAATGCGTCATATTCAAGATTTTAGAACCAGCATTGCAAATTAAATTCATACACACTGATAAGTAAATGTAGGGTAGGCTCTTTTTTTTGGTTGTTTTTTCATATACTTTAATGTTAATGTCAAATCACTGTGACTCCCATCTGTGGCAAGTGTGACATCTGGTGAATCCCAGTGAGACCCCATGGGATCAATCTACTTCACATTCTCCCTGATAGTTTTGTCAAATGTTGCTTCAATGGCTTGCAGATTCAAAGACTAAGAAACTTCCTATATGTGGGGTTTGATTTCCACTTTGTAAGAATCCTTGAGTCTCCGTGCTGCCTAGAAGGTTTTGGTGCCCAGGGGCATGACCTCATATAACCCTGATTACCTCCCAGAGGCCCACGTCCATCACACTGTGGATCAGGGCTTCGACAAATAAATTTTGGGGGAGCACAGACATCTAGTTCATAACACTGTCTTGACAGATTAGCCACCTTTCCCAGTTTCGGTCATTTATGTTAGCTTTCCAAGCTGGTGTAAAAGCAGTGAGGTAATACTATTTCCTTTGTGGGGTTTTTGTGACACTTAGAGCTAATTCATGCAAAACATTTTTCTCCTATCTGGCTTCTCCCAGCAGAGCAGATAGTTTAAAAATGATAGGTATTTTTGTTTTATAATAATTACTTTTGTTCTATAAAGCAATGGCATGAGCACAGTGCAGAGAATTTGCACATAAGTCATTTGAGTGTCAGACTAATTTGGCTGGTGTATAGGATATGGATAATATCAGTTAAAACCACAAATTAATTTTGGCTCATATTTACAGAGACCTTACGTACCAAACAGAATTTAATTTTCATTCTTTATGAAATGGCAAACCATTGAAGAGGGTGTGTGTGTGTGCGTGTGTGTGTGCGTGTGCGTGTGTGTGCGTGTGTGTGTGTTTTAAGCTGTCGAGACATGATTACGCTAGTTCTTGATTAAAATTAATAGAAAAGTAGTATGAAAGTGCTGTTTTAGAATGGATTGGAAGAAGAAAGACTGAAGGCATCAAGCAAGGTCGGAAGGTTGTTGAAAGAGTCCAATTTTTAAACTACAGTGTGTGGCTGTGAAAATAGAAAGTGTGGGAAAGAGTTCTTTGGAAATGAATCAGCTTGCTTGGATGGCTGATGGTTGGGAGCAGAGAGGAGGGTGAAGTCCAAGATGACTCTGGGATTTTATGTTTTGCTAGTGGGGAGAATAGTGCACCATTGTCAGAAATACGAACGATACTGGGTAAAGAATTAGTAATGTGGGGGAATATTTGAGTGGCAGTGTCCCAACAAGCAGTTGGTAATGCAGGTCTTGTGAAATGGGTCAGGACTCTAGAGATAAAAGTTGGGGGAATACAGTGAGGTATTGTCTGAGTTCTGGGAGGAACTTGTGAAGTGGGATTAACAGAGAGTCATGAAACAATCTAACTGAATTCCCACATTCAGCAGTTGAGGAGAAGAGGGTCTGGTGACACAGACACGGAGGAGGGTCATTTGAGGAGAGCTGCCGGGGAACCCTGGAGGAGGGACCGTGTGGCAGTGCCTTGTACTTGGGTGAGCCCTGAGAGAAAGTGGAAAGGAGAGGATTGTTGAGTTTGTTAGAACGGACAGCTCCCAAAGGAACATTTTTCCCTGAGACGGGTGTGATTTACTTATGTATTGGCACAGGGCCAATGGAAAAGGACTTGCTCTGATTCTAAATCCCCTTTGTTGATTGAGGAAAACAGTTACTTTCTTCCACAGAGAGGTTGGGAGGAATAACTAGTTCAAATAAGTGTTGCGTGCTCCGTGAGAAGCAGCTGAGTAACAGCGAGGATGGTTCCAGAAGTGCGTCAGCTAATCGGGTGTGACTGTAAGTCTTGCTGTTGTCTTCCTGCTGCAATTAGTCTACACGCCTAAATGCAGTAGCTAATTCATTAATAACTATGATTTATATAAAATGGAAGTAATCACCTCTGTTACGGCCATGGCAGTTACTAATGGAAGAACCTATTATTTGTCATTTTGGGGGGAAATCAAAGAGTGTCCTAAATGAAGAAATGAAGAAAATGATTTGTTTCCTCAAGTCTGTAGTTTATAGAGGTGGGGGAAGGAACTTTCTGGGTGCTTTCTATATGCTAACGAGATGATCTGCACTTTACTTCATTTAATCTTAGTTTACATGTGAGGAAAATTAAGACTCTGATCTAAAATCCAAAATGCTTTAAGGACTTTTTGTAATTTGGCATCAAAACCTGAACTAAGCTGACATGAGGTTATTTAAGTCTTTGCTTTATCTCATTTAGTGTGAGCATTTAAATGTTTTACAGCAGAATATTAATGTCCTTGATTATTGGGTGCTCTCAGGCTGGCTGAAGGTATCATATAATATGTGATATAGTTACAGTATAACTTCCTGGAAGTCTAAAACATTCTGAATTCTGGGACACAAAATCATGCAGTAAATGATTGGGAAACCAAGGAAATATTTATGTGACACCAGCCTGGACTCTTGTTGTCCCCTCTGAACTGGTCTCCAGGCTTTTCCTCATGCCCCCTACCCTTAATTTTTTTTCTCCACCGGAACACCCAGAGGGATCCTGTTAAGATGTGTTTCAGACTATGTCACTCCTATACTCAAAGCCTTCCAAGAGTTAATCAATTACTTCTAGTAGAAGTCCGAGTTCTTAGACTGATCTACACGGCCCTGCATTAGGGTTCTGCAAACTATGGCCCTCTGGCCAGACCCAGCTGCCCACTGCCTGTTACAAATAAAGTTCTGGAACTGCTACCCTTTGTTGAAAAAAAAAAAAAATCATGCAGTAAATGGTGGGTCTCAGTTTTGATCTCAGAACTTTCTCTTTCTTAAGATGGTTTCCTTCTCGCTTTATCATTCTGATGTAGGAAAGACATTATTAGGGTTCGAAGCCGATAGCCAAGAAAGAATTCTTGAGACATCTTTGGTGCAAAAAGGTGATTTTATTAAAGCATGGGCACAGGACCCGTGGGCAGGAAGAGCTGCTGCCCGGGGGTTGTGAGGGGTGGCTGATTATAAACTATGGGGTTGGGGGAGGTAAGTAAAAGGGAGGTTTCAGGAGAACTTTCATATGCTGAGGAGGACCTACAAGATACCAGAGGCCTTGCCAATGTCAAATTAAGGTCGTTTTTTTCCCCTCTAGCAAGGCATTAACATTAAGATAGTTGGGAGATTCCTGGAAGAAGGTCAGACATGTCCCACCCAGGAGCACGGGGTGTGGGAGGTTGCAGGGTGTCAGCTTATGCTTTATTTTCAGCCTTCCTTCTGCTCCCTCATCAATTCTGCCTCATTTTATAGTTTATAGATGTTTTAGTTCTAAAATTACATGGGATTTTGGTTTTATTTAGATATGCTAAGACATCCAGAAGTGGAAATGATTGTCACGAAGGAAGAAGTTTCTATTCACACATCTCTAGAAACAGGAGGCAGGGCAAGGCCACTCAGCCCCAAGGGGGAAAGCCCTTGGGTCATTCAGGAGTCAGAGGCAGAGTGTTGAGGGAAAGCAAGCGCAAAAACCTTTATTGTGCTTTCCATGGGAATGAATAGGGGAGGGATTGTAGGAAAACTTGAGAAAGCCTAAAATAGATGGTTTGAATAATTTTGTAAGATTCCAGGCTTGAGAGTTGTCTCTGCTTGTCCAGTACCTAGCCGTGGGGTGATTAGGACAGAAGAATGTAAAAGCCAGTGAGAAAAGGTGGTTCGGAGTACTGGCTCTGAATTGGTTGGTTTGCATATGGAAGAATGCTCACAGGCAGCTTGTTTGCTATCTTGAGGAACTGTCTAGCTCTCCAAGGGCAGTCTGTCCAGGATTATCAAGACCCCCCCAAATGTCAAAGCATCATAAAAAAAAAAAAGATAAACACATTTTTATGTATGAAATAAAATCTATGTGGATATTATTCACTTAGAGCAAACATTTGTTGCTTGGTAAAAGTAACAATGATGATTCTTTAGACTTCCGAGGGTGATTTTGTCATCTTTGAGCGCATGAAAATTTGCTATTTTCTCTTTCCTGCTGTATTAAGCTTTATATGTCCAAGAAATGCTATAGAGATCATCTTGTCAATTATTTCTATGAAATAATATAACTATCTTGAAAATAAACCTACTGGAATTTAGGTATTCAGATGAAGATCCTCCCCTTGAAAGATATTTCCTGGGGACTATGCATTTATTTCAATTATGTCATCACTGTTCTTTTTCCCTGTTTTGGTTTGTTATTGGGTTGTTTTGGAATTTCCTTCAGGGTCTGTAGCATATTCATTGCAATACCTCTGGAGTATTTTCATCTCTTGAGGGTGTTTTGGTTTTGGGATACAGACAAATGCACGTTAAATGGAGTGAAAGATTAAGTCAGTCATACGATTAAAAAAAAAAAAAACCCAAACAGATCTGACTAGAAGAGAGTCAGCGACGGGACTGATACTCCCAGGAGGCCTCAGATGGGCCCCAACCGCACTCTAAGAGGTCTGGCCCTTCGGTAGCCAGAGCAAAGCCCCACACCTGAAATAAGGGCTCTTGAACTTTGAGGAGACAAGGCTAATATTGATGAGTGGGTTCACATTGGCTTGTTTGAAAGTCGGCTTCCTTTGTGCATAAAGAAGGGAAGTATCTGAAAACAAAATGGGGGTGGGAAAAAAAAACTGGGTGAGATTGCAATTGTAGGTCACTTTATAAGAAACTACATAAGAAAGAGAATTAACAGGGAAGAATTATTAGTTTGTGAAACTATTGGACTTTTTTTTTTTTTTTCTCCAAAATACGGGTCCTGAAGGATTGTTAAGTTAGGCAGGTATCGAATGGTAGAATATATAAGGCAGATAGAAGTCAAGTGGCAGCCCTGGGGTTTTGTGTATGTGTGTATTTGTACGGTATGCAATTTCTTTCTTTTTTTTTTTAAGATTTTATTTATGTATTAGAGACAGCTAGAGAAAGAGAAAGAGCACAAGCATGGGGGAGAGGCAGAAGCAGACTCCCCGCTGAGCAGAGAGCCCGATGTGGGACTCGATTCCAGGACCCAGAGATCATGACCTGAACCCAAGGCAGACACTTAAACCAACTGAGCCACCCAGGCGCCCCCAGTATGCAATTTCTACACACTAAGTAAATCTTTCTGATATCATCCAGAGTGTTCTGTAGATTAAACTTACAAGTTTCTTCTTACTTTGTCTTCTAGTGTGTTTATCCCAAAGGGCAGAGACTTTGATTCTTATTAGTGCAGTGTCTGGTTCAGAGAAGGTTCTCACTGATACGGAAAGAAGGAATGAATTTACAGATAGGCCTTGAAACGAGTAGTTTTTGATTAGCAAACCTCTCGAAATCGTACGATTCCTTGGAAATCCTGAGGCTGACTGGTGGTCCAACTTGGTTCATAAGGTTTGGAGAAATCAGATATAAATATTTAGAGAACCAATATTCTCTCTGTAAGGTACAGTGGAGAAAGCTCAGTTTTTTCCCTCATGAGTCATCCACAGGAGATTTTGAGTTCTAAGTCAGATTTTGACACTTGTAGGTGGTTCCTTACCCTACCACCATCTCATTGCCCAGACTGCCAGCTAAGCACAGATTATATAAATGACTTAAGTTTCAGTTCAAGTAAGACAGGAAGGTAAATCTTGTGGAAAAAAAGTTATATGGTGTTTTTCCAAGGTCAAATATCATTTACTTTGGATTATTCACATACTGTTCTCCTTCATTAGTGCAGATCATGAGAGTCTGTGTTCTTTAAAAATAAAGGATTTACATTGTGATTACATACGACTACCTGGTATTTGTCACTAAGACCCTAAATGAATGGAACATTTCCTTATTAATGCAAACTGTATATAAACACAGACTTTGTTGGCAGTGTGCTCTCGTATTAGAGCCATGACATTGATACGTCATTGCTTATATAAAAAATTTTGTGGAAAAGTTGTTAATAGTTGGGATATTTTAAGATATTATATAATTAAGGCAAGGTTCTTTTTTTGTGGAGTATGATGAAGAGGGATGTTCTTGGAAGGAACAAAACCATCTTCATTGCAGTAATCAAAAGATTTATCCTAAATTTGCACTCACAGCTATTTTGTTTCTTTCATCTTTAGTGCTCATATGCTTATTTTCCATATTAAGCTGTCAGTGATAAACATAATTTTATACATGGCCTGGGTCTTTAAAACTAAAAGATTAGCTGTAAGAAACCATCCTCCGTGATCTATTTGCACTTAGACTTTGTACCTGCACTTAATAGAATTTTCTCCTGTTTAAAAACATAACAAATAGCACAATTTGTCTGAGTTAAGGCAAGGTTACTATTTAATAACATAGTTTCCTGTGATCTGTATTTGGGTGGTGTTAAGAGACATTTGTAAGAGGTCTTAAAGAGTCCTCTGAAGCTAATTATCTGTTGAAATCACATAACTAAAAACCTGGCACTTAGTAACTATGAAGGTCATATAGATGATGCATTTTTTTTTCCTGCTTTCAGTTCTCTTGCGGCTGGCAAGCGATGCTTTACCAAATGACATGACCTTGGCTCTTGCTTATCTCCTTGCCTTACCACAGGTAAGTTTCCTCTTACCAAGAGAAGACGTCATGAGTAAACAAGAAACCTACACTGGAGATTCTTCACCAATAAATTGTTCATTATAGGCTTCACTTCCTCCTGATTGTTCTTTTGTGCAGGAAGGACTGTGGTGTCAGTATTCAGAGAGCAAATTCTACAGTTTTAGCTGAAGTGTTAATTTCAAAATCTTCTTTTGCACGCATAGGAATCTGCCTTTACAGTTTTTCTGAATTCTAACGTCCTCTTAAAGTTGAGCTTGGGATGATGCAGTGGAAACTTTGAACCAAAATTCTACAGCGATGACTAGAAATGTAATAGTTTATGATGATTTCCTCAGTTTCCTTTGAGCTGAGTTCCTTCTGTCGTGTTCCTTTCTAGGTGTTAGATGCTAACAGGTGCTTTGAAAAGCAGGCCCACTCTGCTTTATCTCTCCAGCTGGCAGCCTATTACTACAGCCTCCAGATCTATGCCCGCTTGGCTCCGTGTTTCAGGGACAAGTGCCATCCTCTTTACAGGGTGAGTCCTCATGGCTTCCACTTGATTAACAAGCAGAGTTAGAGCTTCTCTAAAACAGTTAAAACACGTGTTTATCCCTTTGGAGGGACTGATGTGCTTTGTGTCCAGAATGCATTCCCCGTGGCCAACAGCCCCTGCCTTTTCTGTGTTGGACATAGTTGCTTTCTAGGCAGCAGTTAAGAAGAGGCCGTTTCCAGTGTTTATTGTGAATGCTGATGCTTCCCACAACTTGGCTGTCATTTATATTATTTTGCAAAGTTCTTAGGGCAGGTTAAAGTAGTAGGAGAGGAGAAATAGAGAATTGGTTTTTTCATTTACTGCCCGAAAGGAAGATGGCTCCAGTTTGGGACAGTAGGCAATACAGTTCTTTGAGTAGCACTGTTCTTTGATTTATTTTAAAGCCAGAAATGTGAGAGTAGTAGCTGGACAGATGAAATGTTGAAACGTGTTATACCCACTTGCCACCACGCTCCAGACAACTTTGGTATAACTTTATTGTTGATTTCTGAGCAAAAGTGCCTAAGCGTGGCCTCAAGTTCCATGTGCCACCTTTTGTGGACACAGAGGTGTGACAGATGCCACTAAAAAATCAAAGCCCTCCAGGTTTACCTGTATATACCAGTTTTAATTATCAGCCTGGGGAAATTATCTGTTTTTTTTGTACTGGAGTATTTTAAGAGAATTGCCATAATCTCTTAAGCAAATATGGATAAGCAAATATATCAGACTTTCATATCCACTATGTGTACAAATAAAAGGTTCCGATTGTATTGAGGCAGGATTCTTTCTCCCCTGACTTCAAAGCACACTGTAAAGAAGTAATTTCACAATCTAAGTGTGACTGAAAGTTCTAGCTGTCTCAGCCACCCAAAACATAGCTAAGTAAATGAAAACATTCCATTTGTGGCAAAAATCTGTGGCTTTCCTTCATCAATTTTTCTTTAAAGAGGGTAAGAGTGGCGGGGGGTGGGGGGACCATCTACAATACAGGATAATCTCCCAGGGGCTTACTGTTATTATATGTGGATTGTCCTGTGGCATAGTTTGATCATGATGACGTTCGGCCAAGAAAGGAATGTTTCCTTCTTTTATCCAGTTAATAAAAGGTACTAGTTATTTTGGAGATTCTGAATTTATTTTTTTTGTTTTTGATAGTTACTGCCGCTGTTTCCTTCTTTTATCCAGTTAATAAAAGGTACTAGTTATTTTGGAGATTCTGAATTTATTTTTTTTGTTTTTGATAGTTACTGCCGCTTTGTACAGTTACTTTATTCCATGCTCTAGTAATTTTCCTTTGTTCTCTTTTTATGTCTCAGGTATGTTTTTATGTGAAATAAGGAATTGACGTACTGTGCTGTAAATTGAGGGAAAGAAGTGATTATATAGGTGGAAATGTGGCAGGTTTCCTTCTGGAACTTAATGGCTTTCTTACATTCAATCAGAATGTTCACGGCATGTTTGCTGGAGTCTGCTTCTAAATACCCTATCTTTCATTAGTGCTGTGTATGTACCCAAGTAACCGTTTACTCCGAAACTCCAAGTATGTTGAAACACAATGAAGCTTTACTTCGATCAAAAGCATTATGCCTTGTTATAACCACCAGTCATGTCCTCAGAATGTACTTGACTGAGATTTCTATGTGGCTGCCATGGGGATGGGAGCCACCTCTTTTGTTCCCACGTCCATGGTCTGTGTTAAGATCACTCTGTGTGCCTAGCACTGTGTTCTGTTTTCCATGAATAAGGAGGATTGAAAGGCCAGTCAGCTGCGCACCTCGTGTGTGCCTTGGACTCTGACCGAGTGTTAAGATGAAAAGGCGGATGTGGCTGCCTGGACCCACCACTTACTATAAAAGCGTAGAAGACAATTGGGTACATGGGGATTGGGGGGCTGCCCAAAAGAGCACTGCAGACCCATGTGGCCCAGACCACATGCCCATCCTTTAAGGGCGAAAGAGCTTGCTGCACAGCCACACTGTGGCCCCGTCTTCAGTATCATTTCTTTACAACCTTAGTTAAAGGAGTCCTCTTGAAGGAAAGTTCTAGTACAGCATGTATTTTTCCTGTTTTCCCCAATAGTAAATTATTTTGTACCAAAAGTTAAAAGTCCCAACTCATGTACTGTTTGTGAGAGAGGTAAGTTAGGAGAAAACCATGAAATTCCATCCCAACTTTTATATGTAAAAATCCATTTCCTTCTTCAGATGCTGCAGTCACTCCATAAGGAACCCCATTTAAAATTTCCACAACTGAACCGTGGGAAGAGACAAAGTATATGTGCTGCCGAAGCGAGCACTGGGAAGAGACAAAGTAGAACACTGAAAGCTAAGGGTTAGAAGTAAAGGTGCTTGCATCTTGGTTTCTTCTGTGTTCCCAGCAGTTCTTTTCACTTAGTAGAAGTGTGAGCATTTTATTTCCAGGTCCTGTATCTCGTGTGAAGGACCTAGAGCGTGGCGTTGCAGTAAGAAAAACAGTGAGACTTGATTCCTGCCCCTTTGTACCCTTAACCCCAGTTTCTGTTTCTTCCTTCCATCCTGTGTCACCTCACTATTGCTGCCCTTCAACTCTTGGTCTTGTTCCTGTCACCGTTTTCTTATCAAACTATCTTTTCCTTTGAAGGTGCCCCTTGGAGCTCGCCTCTCTTGCCCTATCCCTGGGCCTCTGATCCTTGGTTGTTAGACCCCCCCCCCCCCCCCGGCATGATTCCTAACACCTGCTCCCATTCTCCTTTTGGGCCCAGTAGCAGAAGGCAGCTGCTGTTCAGGGTCATTGGTTCAGGAAGCAGCGTTAGATTCGAGTGGGAACAGAAGCCAGTAAAGTCCATGTGGCCCAGTGGTGATGTCTCCGAACATGATTTCTAACTTCTCAGCTGCTCCAGACAGAAACAGATGTGCCCTCCAGGAGTGTTAGGACAGCACTGGCTCCTCGGGCCAGCTCATTCTCCAGGGACTTCTTGGCAACTCTGTCTGAAGCATGGGGTTGGTTGGTAGCCTGAAAGGTGAGCGGAAGAGTTAGAAAGTATCCATGATTTTTCTTTTTTAACATCAAATACAAAGATGTTCTGAAATTCTTCCAGATAGATGTGTTAATAGGGAGTTAATAGATGTGTGAATACATCTCCGGTTTTCTCCTCCCTGCCCCATGTCTTCAAGTTAATTCAGTTTCCACGGTTCCTTCACCTAAACCAGTGTAACAGCCTGGTAAACCCCACCCTGTCTTCATTTTTGTTGGTTTTGTATCTTTTCCCAGACATCTGTCAGAATGGCCTTTCTGAGGTGGAGACCTGGTCATCTGGCTTTTGGCCTCAAATCCCTCCGTGATTTCCTGTTGTCCTGGCAAGGTCTGCACGTCCCCCACGGTCTGGCCTCTGCCTGTTTCTCCAACTTCATCTTCCTTTGTTCCTGGCATGCCAGGCCACTTAAATTTCTCAAATGTCCTGTGTGTTCTCTTTCCTTGTCTTCAAACCTGTGCTCTTTGCCTGTAATGTTTGCCTCCTCCTTGGTTCAGACGTTACCTCACCCAGGCAGGCTTCCAGCCGCCTGCCGCTAGCCCGCCGTGCTCGCAGGCTGTGCTTGGTGCTCTTACCTAGGCATTGTACTGCCCTGTACTTACCTCAGTCATAGCTCTTAAACACTCTCTTGTTTGGAATTTAAAATGCTTTTCATCTCACTAGATAGCGAGCTATGTGAGGCCCGTGTCTGTGTTGTATTTATTGGTTTTCCCAATGCGTAGAGCAGAACCTGGATAATAAAAGGGAGTAAATAAATGTTCACTGGGTAGATTATTGAAAATTAATAAGTAATTCTGTAGCACATGTGAAATGATTGAATTGTGTGTGTGTGTGTGTGTGTGTGTGTGTATTTGCTCAAGTATTTATCGGGTGATTACTTTATGCCAGGCAATGTTCTGGATCCTGGGGAAACACAAGTGAACAAAGTACATAAAAACCTTTTGCCCTTTCTAGACTTACATTCCATTGAGGAAAGGACATCATAAGCAAAACAAGTAAATAAAATATATACTCTGTTAGATGGTGATAAGAGCTATGAAAATGAAAAGCAAAGAAGAAGAATAAGAAGTATGTGTATGTAGAGGACAATTTAAACAGACTCAGGAAACATCTCAAATTGAGAAAGTGACTTTTTTTTTAAAATTTTTTTATTGTTAATCACCATACATCATTAGTTTTTGATGTAGTGTTCCATGATTCATTGTTTGTGCATAACTCTCAGTATTCCATGCTGAACGTGCCCTCTTTAATACCCATCACCAGGCTAACCCATCCCCCCAACCCCCTCCCCTCTAGAAACCTCAGTTTGTTTTTCGGAGTCCATCGTCTCTCATGGTTCGTCTCCCCTCCGACTTACTCCCCTTCATTCTTCCCCTCCTGCTATCTTCTTCTTCTTTTTTTTTCTCTTAACATATATTGCATTATTTGTTTCAGAAGTACAGACCTGTGATTCAACAGTCTTGCACAGTTCACAGCGCTCACCGTAGCACATACCCTCCCAAATGTCTATCACCCAGCCACCCCATCCCTCCCACCCCCACCGCTCCATCAACCCTCAGTTTGTTTCCTGAGGTTAAGAATTCCTCATATCAGCGAGGTCATATGATACATGTCTTTCTCTGATTGACTTATTTCACTCAGCATAACACCCTCCAGTTCCATCCACGTCGTTGCAAATGGCAAGAACTCATTCCTTTTGATGGCTGCATAATATTCCATTGTGTATATATACCACCTCTTCTTTATCCATTCATCTGTCGATGGACATCTTGGCTCTTTCCACAGTTTGGCTATTGTGGACATTGCTGCTATAAACATTGGGGTGCACGTACCCCTTCGGATCCCTACATTTGTATCTTTGTGTTAAATACCCAGTAGTGCAATTGCTGGATCGTACGGTAGCTCTATTTTCAACTGTTTGAGGAACCTCCATACTGTTTTCCAGAGTGGTTGCACCAGCTTGCATTCCCACCAACAGTGTAGGAGGGTTCCCCTTTCTCCGCATCCCCGCCAACATCTGTCGTTTCCTGACTTGTTAATTCTAGCCATTCTGACTGGTGTGGGGTGGTATCTCATTGAGGTTTTGATTTGGATTTCCCTGATGCCGAGCGATGTTGAGCACTTTTTCATGTGCCTGTTGGCCATTTGGGTGTCTTCTTTGGAAAAATGTCTGTTCATGTCTCCTGCCCATTTCTTGATTGGATTATTTGTTCTTTGGGTGTTGAGTTTGATAAGTTCTTAATAGATTTAGGATACTAGCCCTTTATCTGATGTCATTTGCAAATATTTTCTCCCATTCTGTCGGTTGTCTTTTGGTTTTATGGACTGTTTCTTTTGCTGTGCTAAAGCTTTTTATCTTGATGAAATCCCAATAGTTCATTTTTGCCCTTGCTTCCCTTGCCTTTGGCGATGCTTCTAGGAAGAAGTTGCTGCGGCTGAGGTCGAAGAGGTTGCTACCTGTGTTCTTTAGAATTTGGATGGACTCCTGTCTCACGTTTAGGTCTTACAACCATTTGGAGTCTATTTTTGTGTGTGGTGTAAGTAAATGGTCCAGTTTCATTCTTCTGCATGTGGCTGTCCAATTTTCCCAACACCATTTGTTGAAGAGACTGTCTTTATTCCATTGGACATTCTTTCCTGCTTTCTCAAAGATGAGTTGACCATAGAGTTGAGGGTCCATTTCGGGGCTCTCGATTCTGTTCCATGATCTGTGTGTTTGTTTTTGTGCCAGTACCATACTGTCTTGATGATGACAGCTTTGTAATAGAGCTGGAAGTCTGGAATTGTGATGGCGCCAGCTTTGCTTTTCTTTTTCAGTATTTCTCTGGCTATCGGGGTCTCTTCTGGTTCCATACAAATTTTAGGATTATTTGTTCCATTTCTTTGAAAAAAGTGGCTGGTATTTTGATGGGGATTGCATTGAATGTGTAGATTGCTCTAGCTAGCATTGACATCTTCACAATATTTGTTCTTCCAATCCATGAGCATGGAACGTTTTTCCATTTCTTTGTGTCTTCCTGAATTTCTTTCATGAGTATTTTATAGTTTTCTGAGTACAGATCCTTTGCCTCTTTAGTTAAATTTATTCCTAGGTATCTCATGGTTTTGGGTGCAATTGTAAATGGGATCGACTCCTTGATTTGTCTCTCTTCTGTCTTGTTGTTGGTGTATAGGAATGCCACTGATTTCTGTGCATTGATTTTATATCCTGCCACTTGACTGAATTCCTGTATGAGTTCTAGCAGTTTTGGGGTGGAGTCTTTTGGGTTTTCCACATACAGTATCATATCATCTGCAAAAAGTGAGAGTTTGACTTCCTCTTTGCCAATTTGGATGCCTTTGATTTCTGTTTGTTGTCTGGTTGCTTGTGGCTAGGACTTCTAATACTATGTTGAATAGCAGTGGTGAGAGTGGACATCCCTGCTGCGTTCCTGACCTTAGGGGAAAAGCTCTCAGCTTTTCCCTATTGAGAATGATATTCGCTGTAGGTATTTCATAGATGGCTTTTATGATATTGAGGTCTGTACCCTCTATCCCTATACTCTGAAGAGTTTTGATCAAGAAAGGATGCTGTCCTTTGTCAAATGCTTTTTCTGCATCTATTGAGAGGATCCTATGACTCTTGTTCTTTCTTTTGTTAATGTATTGTATCATGTTGATTGATTTGCGGATGTTGAACCAGCCTTGCAGCCCAGGGATAAATCCCACTTGGTCATGGTGAATAATCCTTTTAATGTACTGTTGGATCCTATTGGCTAGTATTTTTGAGAGAATTTTTGCATCCGTGTTCATCAAGGATATTGGTCTGTAATTCTCCTTTTTGATGGGATCTTTGTCTGGTTTTGGGATTAAGGTAATGGTGGCCTCATAAAATGAGTTTGGAAGTTTTCCTTCCATTTCTATTTTTGGGAACAGTTTCAGGAGAATAGGTATTCATTCTTCTTTAAATGTGTGATAGAATTCTCCTGGGAAGCCATCTGGCCCTGGGCCTTTGTTTGTTGGGAGATTTTTGATGACTGCTTCCATTTCCTTAGTGGTTATAGGTCTGTTCAGGATTTCTGTTTCTTCGTTTAGTTTTGGTAGTTGATACATCTCTAGGAATGCACCCATTTCTTCCAGGTTCTCTAATTTGCTGGCATAGAGTTGCTCATAATATGTTCTTATAATTGTTTGTATTTCTTTGGTGTTGGTTGTGATCTCTCCTCTTTCATTCATGATTTTGTTGATTTGGGTCATTTCTCTTTTCTTTTTGATAAGTCTGGCCAGCGGTTTATCGATCTTGTTAATTCTTTCAAAGAACCAGCTCCTAGTTTCGTTGATCTGTTCTACTGTTCTTTTGGTTTCTATTTCATTGATTTCTGCTCTGATCTTTATTATTTCTCTTCTCCTGCTGGGTTTAGGCTTTATTTGCTCTTCTTTCTCCAGCTCCTTTAGGTGTAGGGTTAAGTTGTGTATTTGAGACCTTTCTTGTTTCTTGAGAAAGGCTTGTATTGCTATATACTTTCCTCTCAGGACTGCCTTTACTGCATCCCAGAGATTTTGAAGAGTTGTGTTTTCATTTTCATTGGTTTCCATGAATTTTTTTAATTCTTCTTTAATTTCCTGGTTGACCCACTCATTCTTTAGTAGGATGCTCTTGAGCCTCCATGTATTTGAGTTCTTTCTGACTTTCCTCTTGTGATTGAGTTCTTGTTTCAAAGCACTGTGGTCTGAAAATATGCAGGGAATGATCCCAGTCTTTTGGTACCGGTTGAGACCTGATTTGTGACCTAGGATGTGATCAATTCTGGAGAATGTTCCATGGGCACTAGATAAGAATGTGTATTCCGTTGCTTTGGGATGGAATGTTCTGAATATGTCTGTGAGGTCCATTTGGTCCAGTGTGTCATTTAAAGTCTTTATTTCCTTGTTGATCTTTTGCTTAGATGATCTGTCCATTTCAGTCAGGGGGGTGTTAAAGTCCCCTACTATTATTGTATTGTTGTAGATGTGTTTCTTTGCTTTTGTTATTAATTGCCTTATATAATTGGCTGCTCCCATGTTCGGGGCATAGATATTTACAATTGTTAGATCTTCTTGTTGGATAGACCCTTTAAGTAGGATATAGTTTCCTTACTCATCTCTTATTACAGTCTTTGTTTTAAAATCTAATTTGTCTGATACAAGAATTGCCACCCCAGCTTTCATTTGGTGTCCATTAGCATGGTAAATGGTTTTCCATCCCCTCACTTTCAACGTGGGGGTTTCTTTGGGTCTAAAATGAGTCTCTTGCAGACAGCATATTGATGGGTCTTGTATTTTAATCCAATCTGATAGCCTGTGTCTTTTGATGGGGGCATTTAGCCCATTTACATTCAGGGTAACTATTGAAAGATAGGAATTTAGTGCCATTGTATTGCCTGTAAGATGACTGTGAGTGTATATTGTCTGTGTTCCTTTCTGATCTATGCTGCTTTTAGGCTCTCTCTTTGCTTAGAGGACCCCTTTCAATATTTCTTTCAGGGCTGGTTTTGTGTTTGCAAACTCCTTTAGTTTTTGTTTGTCCTGGAAGCTTTTTACCTCTCCTTCTATTTTCATTGACAGCCTTGCTGGATATAGTATTCTTGGCTGCATATTTTTCTCGTTTAGTGCTCTGGATATATCATGCCAGTCCTTTCTGGCCTGCCAGGTCTCTGTGGATAGGTCTGTTGCCAGTCTAATGTTTCTACCATTGCAGGTTTCATATCTCTTCTCCTGAGCTACTGTCAGGATTTTCTCTTTGTCTCTGAGACTCATAAGTTTTACTATTAGTTGTTGGGGTGTTGGCCTATTTTTATTGATTTTGAGAGGGCTGCTCTGTGCCTCCTGGATTTTGATGCCTGTTTCCTTCCCCACATTAGGGAAGTTCTCTGCTATTATTTGCTCCAATATACCTTCTGCCCCCCTCTCTCTTTCTTCTTCTTCTGGGATCCCAATTCTTCTAATGTTTTGTCTTATCGTATCGCTTATCTCTTGAATTCTGCCCTCGTGATCCTGTAGTTGTTTCTATCTCTTTTTCTCAGCCTCTTTATTTTCCATCATTTGGTCTTCTATATGGCTGATTCTCTCTTCTGCCTCATGTATCCTAGCATTTAGTTCCCCCATTTTTGATTGCACCTCATTAATAGACTTTTTTATTTTCGATTTGGTTAGATTTTAGTTCTATTTCTCCAGAAAGGGTTTCTGTAATAACTTCCACGCTTTTTTCAAGCCCAGCTAGTATCTTTAAAGTCATGACTCTGAACTCTAGGTCCGACATCGTACTAATGTCCGTATTGAGTAGGTCCCTGGCAGACGGTACTACCTCTTGTTCTTTTTGCTGAGGTGATTTTTTTCATCTTGTCATTTTGTCCAGAGGAGAGTAGATAAATGAGAGCACAAAATGCTGAGGGTAACGACGTCCCCAGGAAATATACTCTATACAAATCAGAAAAGACCTAAAACTAGGGGAAAAGAAAAGGAAAGAATGAAAAAAGATAGAGAAAAAAAAGAAAAGGATAAAGATAAAAACAAACAAAAAGAGAACAAAACAAAACAAAAGAGAATATGATCACATATGATCAGGCTAGTGCATAGATCCAGTGCCACACAGTAGATTTTGGGTGTATTTTGGTCTGTGAGAAGAAAGTGCCTCCTAAAATTTTAAAGGAAGAAAGACTTATATATGTACAAAATAAGGGTTGATACAATGAAGGGATGGAAGATGACTGTAAAGATGAAACTTATAAAAGGTTTTATAAACGGAATTGATAAGAAGTTGTTTGAAAGAAGAAAGAAGAAGATTTAAAAAAAAGAAAAAAGAAAAGAAAAAGAATGGGAGAGACTGTGATCAGGCAGGAGACTAGAAGAAAGCCATTCACTAGTGGTTTAGGGTATATTTTGATCTGTTAGAGGAAACTGTATCTCAAAATTTTAAAGAGAGAAGAACTTATATATATATGCCAAAAATAAGGGTAACTACTATGAAGGGGTAAAATATGACTCTAAAAATGAAAAATAAAAAATGTTTTTTTAAAAAAGGGATCGATAAGATGTTAATTGAAAAAGGGAAAAAGAAAAATTCAAAAAAAAAAAGTTAAAAAAAATTAACTTTGAAAAACTAATGAATCATGGTAAAAAAGCCATGAATTCTATGTGCAGTATTCCCCTAGCGCTGGAGTTCTCCCGTTCTCCTTGATCGGTAAACTTGGTCTTGGCTTGCGGGCTGTTCGTGCTGATCTTCTGGGGGAGGGGCCTGTTGCCGTGGTTCCCAAATGTCTTTGCTGGAGGCAGAATTGCCCCACTCTTGTCGGTCCGCGCTAAGCAAGCTGCTCGGGTTTGCTCTCAGGAGGTTTTGTTCCCTGCAAGCTCTCGGCACAGCTTTGGAGGACCAGGGCTAAAATGGTGGCCTCCCAATCTCCGCCCGGAGGAGCTGAGAACTCGGGGCCCCGCTCCTCAGTGCGCCCCCAGAGAAAAGCAGTCACTCCCGTCTCCCCGGTCTCCAGTCGCACTGCGTGCTCACCTGGCCTGTGACCGAGCGTTTGTATCTCCGGCACCCGGCCCCATGTGGCGTCTCCAAACCCAGCAGATCCCTGCGGTGCGCTCCCGCGCCGCTCCTCCCCGGGGGAGGAAGGGGAGTCTCCCCGGCTCTGCCACTTGTTGGGTCCCTGCTGGAGGAGCAGTGGCCCGACTGGGCCGCGGATCACAGTTTATGGCCACCCCGCCGTGAGAGCCCGTGCCTCGGCTCCGTCTCTGCAGCCGGCTTCCCCGCTCCGATACCTGGGAGCTCTGCCGCACTCAGGCACCCCCGGTCTTTCTGTGACCCCGAGGGTCCTGAGACCACACTGTCCCGGGAGGATTCCCCCCCTCCCCCCCGCTTAGCCACTGAAGCGACGTTCCTCAGTAGAGCCAACTTCTAAAGGGTCCGATTTTGTGCTCCGCGGCTCTAGCACTTGCCAGAAGCGGCCGGCGGAGGCCCCCTCCCCCGCCGTCTATCCTCCCGAATATCGCCTCGGATTCACTTCTCCCCACGTCCTACCTTCTAGTAAGTGGTTGCTTCTCTGTTCAGAGAGTTGTTGCTACTCTCTTCGATCTCCTGTTCAGTTCGTAGGTATTCAGAATGGTTTGATCCCTATTCAGCCGAATTCCTGATACCAGACGAAATCCAGGTCTCCTACTCCTCCGCCATCTTGCTCCGCCCCCTCGAGAAAGTGACTTTTGAGGAAAGACAAAGAGATGAGTGCATTGCCGTGAAGACAGGAGGGGAAGAGTGTTCCACACATAGGGAACAGCAGTATCGATACAAAGGTATCGAAGTGTCACTGTGCCCATCGTATGTACTGTGGTATTTTTTCACAGTGTATTTGAGATCGTATTGAAATTTTACCATATAAAACTCAAAGTGTTGAAGAATTGCCTGCCTCTAGATGAAAAGGACAGAAATGCAATCTGTGACCAGACTTCAGTGTGACCAGTAAGGTTTCCTCTGTCTGGCTAAGAAGTGTCAAAAGGATGTGTGTGTGCGGGTGCGTGTGCGTGTGCGTGTGTGTTGGGGGTGGGGTGGGTAACAGCAAGGGTCAGCTTAGGGACTTGGCATAGGGGAGTTGTAAGTGGACAGTAGAAAGATCAGACTAACCCTGAAAAGGCATTGGCTCTCTTAAGATACCTCACACATTTATTCTGCCAATTGATCCTTTGAGTAACCCCATTTGGCAGATGGTAAGACTCTGAGAAATCCAGTGACTCACTCCACGTTGCTCTGATGTAAGTGGCATCCTGTCACTGAGAGCCTCTCCTTCCAAGCTCTGCCTGCTTTTTGCTTGGACCAGAGTGGTTTCTGGCATGCAGGCCTAACAAGTCCTTCCCAGGAGGACATTGCACTGTGGCTACTGTGTAAAATGGAGACTCCTTCATGTGATAGGGAAGACCCTCAGTGAACTGACTGGCTCTTCCTTACCCCACCAGCCGTGATCCCGACACCAGCTCTTTTGAAGTTTATGTTTTAGCTCTTCAGAATTTGTAGCTCTCTGAAGTTAACATCCTTTTTCACACCTCTGTGCCTGTGCAGATATAGTTTCCCTGCTTGAAGTGCCTCGGTCTTCTTCCCGCTCTCAGCATCTACGTCTGAGCTCCAAAGAGCCGCCTGTGTGGAACCTTCTCTGCCCCCTGAGCAGACACGGGCCTTTTCCGTGTCTCATGGCTCTCGTCTGGACGCCCTGTGAGTGGTTTTTTGTGGTGGTGTAACTGATGCGCAGCTGTCCCCTCTCCATGTGGCGGTCTTCTTTGAGAGCAGGGACCCCCTCTCTCTCTGAATCCTCAGGACCTCACCTGCTGTAGTTCCTCAGTGGCTGTTGATTGGCATGTGAATAACTTCAGGACTGCCGTGGATCAGGACAGCCTTCAGACTTGGGTTTTGTGAGCTCCAGCTCGCTTAGATTTGCAGGACTCAGGCATGGGCACCAAAGCTACATGTTGTAAGTACATAGGAGTTGTCCACTGACCACTTACGGGCTCATTATTCAAGTCTTTTCAGCATCTTCTTTTGCATAAAACAGCAGTGCTGAGTTTGGAATTAAATGTAACAAACTCCTGATGAATCATCATAGAAATTGAAATAAAAGTGGTTTCGATTTGTTGCCTACGCATAATAGCACTCAGTGGAGCTAGCTTTCACTCAATTGTCACTTCACCTTGTTTCTGTTTTCAGCCCTCCTGTTCTCTCCTTCCACCGCCTGTAGTTCTGATCTGCGGGAGGATTACTTAGGTAGATTACTAGGTTTGAATGAAAGTACTGATAGAATTTGTGGGGTTATTTCTGACAAAAGACCTGTGCATCCTGATGGGAAGCCCCACACGGAGCCAGCCAGCCAGGCAGCACAGGCTCCTGGAGCTTTCCTAGCTTATTTTTGGAGCAGCCCACCTTGCCTCAACTTTTCTTTTTCCGTGACAGAGGAATATGATAGATGGTCAGCCAGAGAGAGTTTTCTCTCCTTGTATTTGCCCTGATTGACTTGTTCTTATATTTAAGAAGTAATACACACATGGCCACAAAACTCAAATGATGAAAATGGTATACAGCAAAAAGTCAGTGTTTCCCTCTTGGTTCCTTCCAGAAATAGTTTACGGATATGCATATGTATGTAACAGTTTTTTATGCAAATGTGAATATGTACATTGTTACTTACACTAATTTTGTTTTCATTTACACCTTACCTTTATAATTACTGTAAATGCATCTCGAAGTGTGATCTTTTCTAGCATTCTTTTAAAAAAGTTTCAGGAGATAAAATCAGTTAAAAATGGAAACATGTCCTTTAGTTTTATATGCTAGAGAAGCACACCCAGCAGGGGATGAAATTCAAAACTTTATGGTAGACTATTTCTAAAATGTGGTCTTTTAAGCCACTAATTGAAAATACTAAGTAGAAAATTATCTCAAGCAAATAACAACCCTAGAGGGGAAACACAGCACCTGTTTAAAACTTCCCAACCAATATTACCAAGAAATGGAGACTATTAAACCGGAATGGATTTATTACCTCTACTAGTAAGCAGTAGATTAAGTCATCGAGCATTCCGTAGTCATGAATATTTAGGCATATTTTCTTTTTACAGGGACTTGACCATATTCTTTAAAGAAATTATATTTTATTCACCCCCTGGAGAACTGCATTGCCTAATTTTGGGAAAAAATTAGAATAACTTAATTCTCCACACTTTCTGTTTTAAATTTTTGATGCCTTTTTTTGTTATTAGTTTTTACAGCCTGTGATGTTTTGCAGTATCACTTTGAAGACTGAATATGGGAGATTTTGAAGCTACCTGTAAAGTCCTTCAAAAGCTTCTTAGAAGCCAAAAGCTTTCATACCCTTGGATCATGGCATTGAGCTTAGTTGGGAAAAGAGAGAGAGCTTTGAATATGCTCTATACACACAAAAACAGCGATTTCAGATGTGAGTTTGGATGTATAACATTGATGGAAATCTGTCAGGAGCATAGGGAGAAAGGGCCTGATGTTGTGGACAGGGCGATAGGTGGGAGGCGAGGGGTTTGCCTCGCGTCCTGGCTACCAGACCACAGCCGAGGATGCATGAAGGGCAGATCGGCATCTCTGAATCGGGAACCGTAGTCTCGTGTGCACATCGCTGGGATCGGCATCTCTGGATCGGGAACCGTAGTCTCGTGTGCACATCGCTGGGATCGGCATCTCTGGATCGGGAACCGTAGTCTCGTGTGCACATCGCTGGGATCGGCATCTCTGAATCGGGAACCGTAGTCTCGTGTGCACATCGCTGGGTTGGTATGAGGGTCAAATGACGTTCACGTCAAAGTGCTTAGACGCTTGAATGCCATACACTTGGGGGCTGAATGAATGAGATGAAGTGTTGGAGTGAGTAGGGGGATGCTTTGGAGTATTTTGAGAGAAATTGTAAGCTCAGGGGAAGAACTGTTATTAAAACTTAGATATTGGAAGTAATCACGACCAGTAAAGTTCCTTGAGGAGGAGCTTGGAGGTAGTAATGATAATGGTAAGAGGATAATTTGCATGGAGGGCTGGAACTTATAACACACTAATCCATCTAGCCTCATTTAATCTTTATGAAGATTCTATAAAGAAGAAATGGCTTCAATTTTAATAATGGAAAACCTGTAGCTCAGGGAGAAGGACCAGTAATCAGGGTTTCTGATGCCAGTTCTTGTGCTTTTTACCCATAACTGATTCTCCTTTTTCTTAGAAGCCTTTGCAAATTGTCCCTTCTCATTAGTATTGGGTTTTACACAATGAAGTGAAGTTTTGAAAACCTTCCTGTACATTTAACAAATATTTGATGATCCATAAATTTGAAGATACTTGGAAACCTATCATCAAAGAATTAATCACCTGCTCCTAGTCACCACCTTCTTAGGACAGAATTTTAAAACCAAGTATACTTATGTCAAGGGGTTGAACAGAAAATGATATTCTAAACTCTCTCTGTTGTCACTGGAGAAGAAAAAATGAAAGACTTGTAGATATAGCTTGAATCAGATATTTAGTTGGATACCTACCACTGTGTGTCCTTTACGGTTGTTTGTATTTACACTTGCATATTATATATGTATAAAAGGGATGAGAGGGAGAATGTACGTGTGTGTAAAAAAAAAAAAAACCAATCTAGATGTAATATAGAATGACAGCATTAAATCCATCAGTGAAAGTTGATTGTTTGTAAAAGGACTCTAATACCAAGTCTTAGTTACATTTAGTGGGAGCTCTTCATATACTGGGCTTGTCAAGATCCTTATAATTTCAGGGGGCGCCTGGGTGACTTAGTCGATTAAGTGTCTGCCTTTGGCTCAGGTCATGATCTCAGGGTTCTGGGATTAAGCCCTGCATCGGGTTCCCTGCTCAGCGGGGAGTCTGCTTCTCCCTCTCCCTCTACCTGATGCTCCCCCTACTTGTGCTCTCTGTCTCTCACACTCGCTGTCTCTCTCTCTCAAATAAATCTTAAAAAAAAAAAAAGAAAAAGAAAAAGATCCTTATAATTTCAAGAGCTACCCCTTCCTTGTTGACCAAATATAAAAGGATGGTTTTTGGGGGGAGGCATTGTGCTTGGGAGTCACAGGCCACCCTGCTACTTAACCCAGCGGCCTTGGTCAAGTGTCTCACCTCCTATGCGTCTCTAAAACAGATGATACAAGTAGAGTCTGGTCCCACAGAATTGGTAGTATTAGATGAGGTTCATTTCATGTATGTTTAGTACTATGCCTGTCTCCATACTGAGGACTGAAGGATTAGGTATTTGTTCTTAAATAATTCTTAGTAAAGTGAACATATTTGATGTATAAAGAATGTGAAATAAAAAATACAGAGGGGTTAGATAATTTCTACTTAGTAAAGGAAAAGAGATTAAAGTTGTTTAAACCGTGTAGGAATATATTGGCTTTAATTCATTAGTCTAAGGTTGTACTTTGAAGATCTGCTCTGAAGATTTAGTGGAGTCATACATGAGAAAAAATGTGCAACGTTCCCGATTCCATACCTGGAGGGATTTCCAAGGATTTATTTTATTTTCATGATTGAATTCCTGTACATTCATAGGATTTTAGCC
This sequence comes from Callorhinus ursinus, assembly GCF_003265705.2. Classification (NCBI taxonomy): domain Eukaryota; kingdom Metazoa; phylum Chordata; class Mammalia; order Carnivora; family Otariidae; genus Callorhinus; species Callorhinus ursinus. Next base: position 11,998,263 of record NW_027397072.1, on the reverse strand, counting down.
TTAGAAAGGGGATCATCTGGTGATGTTCCTTTGTTTTACATCCGAAGAAACTGAGCCCCCTGAAGAGTCAAGAGAGAGGATCCCTCTCTTGACTCCCTCTGTGGAGTTCCCATCACTCTTGGTCTGTGATCCTGTAATGGTGCTTATATTCAGGAGCCTTCTGTGGGTTGCTTCTCTGTGTATCTTTGTCTGTCACTAGTTTTTAATTCCTTGAGCATAAGCTCTGGGTGCAATTTGTTTTCTTAGAATGATGGAGAAAAAAGTACTTTAAAATACCTTATTTTACTTGTGCCCCATAACAAAGCATGAGGAGGGTATGCTTACTGACTCCTATAGGTGAGGAAACAGATAGGAAATAACTTGCCCCAAATTGCATCCCTACTGAACGAGGGCACTGGAATATACAGTAGTATACAGTAGTGCCGTATATTTACTTTATATATACTCAAAGCCACTACTGCTGTTGACCGTGCTTCCCTTTTACCGTGTACCTGATTTCTGCAAGAGCCTCTACTGAGCCCTGGAAAAGACAAATTCATGAAGTATACGTGCTCTTGGCCATAATTTAATAAGCTATAATTTAATATTTCTGAGAAAAAGAATTGTAAAGTAAATTGTGTTGTGGAGCTATAATTAAAATGAATGCTTTTGAGTAAATCCCATAATCCCTTTCATTTTCAGAATACCTGCTTCATGCCAGGCCTTGGTTTGTGTATTATGTGTGTGTGTGTGTGTGTGTGTGTGTGTGTGTGTGTGTGTGTGTGTGTATATATATATATAGAGAGTCTCTTTGGCCTCACACCACCACGCAGACTGTGTTTTACTGCCATTTTGTAGATGGCACAATTGAGTTTGTAGTTGTTAAGTAACTTAGCACAAGGTCATCCGGCTAGTACCTTCTGTGTGTCCATGCTGATTTCACTATGCCGCGTCATTTTCTTCATTGGCAAATATATGAAAATGAAGGTTGTATGTGGAGACTGGAAACTTTCTGTGGGATAAAGAAAAGCCCACACAAATGTTATTGGTAGTAATTATGCTCGTTATTGCTTTGTGCTACCATTTTGAAGCTCTGCCCTCTACCAGGTCTTGGGATTTTTCCATAAATTGTATCAGAATACAAAGAGAATAGAAATGAGAAGGCGTTACATAATCAAGGTCAGATGAAGAGCGTGTAGGCCACTCTCCCCAAACAGGTACCAAATCCCCAAGATGCCAGAAAACAAAAGGTTAAAAACTGAATGTGGTGAAAACCTGAGGGAAACCCTTGAGAGAATGGAGGTGGTGGGCTTCATGAGCAGGGATGGGAAGCAGCCTGGGAGAGATGGGGCTGCATGGTTCTAGCCTCTCCTTCCCAGTGCATTGGGCAACTGCACACTGAGGGCTTCGGTCTGGAACCGCAGGGTCAGAGTGACTTACGGGAAAAAGGCGTCCTTGTTGTGGTGAACATGGGCTTGCTGGTGGAGTGCAGAAGTGGGTCACAAGGTGCTCCGTGAAAGGACAGCTGCGGAAGATCTCTCCCTTGCCCCTGAAGCCCTGCCCATCGCATCTTTGCTCTTGCTCTCTCTGCTACTAGGCAGGAATGTGCTAACCGGAGGAGGTGTGAGGGAACAGGCAACAGTGGTGCCCAGCCAGGGGCAAAGCAGGTGTAGACGGGCTGGCTGGCCCTGAAGCAGCAGCCCCGTACCACATAACCTCAGGGCTGGCTGAGCCCACCGTGTGCGATCCAGGGTGCTGCCCGAGAGTTCAGTCAGCAAGCAGAAAGGGGGTGGGGGTAGATGTCAGCTGTAGAGGCGGCACTGGGAGCTGAGGAATGGGATCCCCTTTGCCTAAATCCATGGCCAGAAATACCATCCATATGCGGCACATTCCCACATCACTTCTAATGGCAGGTAGATTTGCTGCTTTCACGCCATCTTTCTGTCAGGTCTTGGCTTAGTTGTATCACACCATTTTATAACTGCTTGTATTCACACCATTTTATAACTGCTCGATTGTGTCTCCAGATAGACTGCATTCCTGGAGGAAAGGGTCACATCTTAGTATAGTACATCACCTGGCACAAAATAGGTGCACAAGAAATATTTGCTGAACAAATGAAAGATGGTCTTGGAGCTTACTTTGGAGAGGTAGCTTTCAATCCCAGGTCTTTTTGACTTGAGATACCCTTAATTTGTGGTTTTTGCAATAGGACTGAGTGTATGCATAGCAGTAGGGAAAAAACATTGACTTTTTTCTCAAATCCACCTCCTGGAACCTAAGAAGATTTCTTTAATTGGTTTTTATTGGTAATCCCCGATTGTTCCCTAATAGGATCAAGAGAGAATGTCAGACTAGGTTTGGTAACATAGACTCAACATTGACAGATCTCCTGTGTAGCTCAGAATAATGGCTTACACATTAGAAATGCTGACCCCTTACTATAATTAGGTGTGTTTCTGAGAACCAAAGGTAGATTCTGGAGTTTTTTCCTAATTTGCTTATATTAAAATATAAACCATATCTTCCCAGTCATTGGGAGTGATTGAGTTACTGTTGTTCAAGTATCAGGCTCCCTGTTAAGTATTCCAAAATCATGGCTGAGCTGCTATTGCTTCGTTGACACCCAGACCAACTTTAATGTAAATAAATGTGGCCAGTTAATCACTTATTTTTCTTTCCTGTCAACTGTTGGATTCTGGGGTTTGTTCTATTTGGATGATTTTATTGTTGTTAGAAAAGCTGTTAAGAATTATAGAACAAGGGCGCCTGGGTGGCTCAGTCGTTAAGCGTCTGCCTTCGGCTCAGGTCATGATCCCGGGGTCCTGGGATCGAGTCCCACATCGGGCTCCCTGCTCGGCGGAAAGCCTGCTTCTCCCTCTCCCACTCCCCCTGCTTGTGTTCCTGCTCTCTCTGTGTCTCTCTGTCAAACAAATAAATAAAATCTTTAAAAAAAAAAAAAAAGAATTATAGAACAATATCCCATTGAGCCCCCAACTGATCAGAATAAAAATTGGTTGGGTGCTCTCTTATACAACTAAAAGTGTTTATGATTTTAGGAACAGGGATAGGTTTTTTCCTAACTTACCCCTGGAGAAAACACTCCTCTACGTAACTGTCTAGGCATTTATAGTGGCATTATTTGAACTGCTGCTGTGTTATTGAGAACACTTAGATGGTCCAGAGAAAATTTATCCGGGGGTAATGATGACAAAAATTACTTCCAGGGTGAATTATAAATGATCAGATAATTAGGGAATCAGTCTAATGAAGGATGATGGTAGTTGAAAAAACAAGTGGATATTATTTTTTAACTGGTTTGGAGATTTTAAGGAAGAAGAACAGAGCAGGGGTCCGGAAACCTCCTTCCAGACTCAGTTCTGTGTCTTGTCTTTGTGGTCTGCAAAATGTACTACCTCTGCCATTGACTGCTTAGGGGGGTTGTGAGCCTTGATTAAACAGCAACAGGGGAAGAGCCAAACACTGCCCTGTAGACGTGGTCTTGTTGTTACTTTGTTCTGTTTTTGTTGTTGCTCTTTTTGTTATAGGCTGATCCCCAAGGGCTAATCAAGATGGTCACCAGGCATGTGACTCGATACGGACATGAAGCCTGGCCAGAGGACCTGGTCTCACTGACCAAGCAGTTGCACTACTACAACGAACGTCTCTTGGATTTCACTCAGGCTCAGATCCTTCAGGGCCTTCGGAAGGGTGTGGATGTGCAGCGTTTTACTGCCGACGACCAGTACAAAAGGGAAACTATCCTTGGTTTAGCAGAGTAAGGGGATGCCTTTGTCTCATAAAGGGATGGATTTAAAATATTAAAAGGGGGCGCCTGGGTGGCTCAGTAGGTTAAGCATCCGACTCAGATCGTGATCTCAGGGTCATGAGTTGGAGCCCCGCATCAGGCTCCACATTCAGCAGGGAGTCTGCTTGAGATTCTCTCCCCCTCCCTCTCCCCTTCCCCAGCCTCTCTCTCTCTGATTTTTCTTTGTGGGTATGGAATGCCCCTTGGTTTTAATACTGGTCTCCAGTTTTTAGTTTGGATCAAATGAGAATTACTTACATGTCAGAAGGTGGAGAAAATAGGGGAGGGAAAAAAAAACAAACTTAAAAAAAAAAAAGGTGGGAAAGTGTGTTCACCCACAATGGTTATTGAGTAGATAGTCACAGTTTGTGGAGTGCTTACCATGCGCAAGGAGCTGTGTTAGGTGCTCTGTAAACTATTTTATAAATATCGTTTAATCCTCAAAGAGAACCCTATGGCATAAAATGTCATCCCCATTTTATAGCTGAAGAACATGAGACTTCAGAGTGTTGAGTAACTGGCCCAAGTTTACATGGGTGGTAGGATCATCACTGGGATGTTGACCTTGACCTCTCACATAACAAAGCCATTCCATCTTCACAGTGCCCTGTGTCTGCCCCCGGACTGCCTGGTTGTGTTCCCAGGAAAGCACTGGCATACAGTTCAGTCGAGGCTTCCAGCCTTTGAAACTAAGGTTAAATTGTGCCTATATTTAATGGTTATTCTTCCCTCCTGGTACATTACTTTAAAATAACAAAGATAGCCCTGCTTATGAAAGTGATATATGCTATTTTTCATTATTATTATTTAAATCTTTAAGAAAGTGGCAAAGTAGCCTTGGCTCTCTGTAATAAGTTTATATTAGCCCGAGTTTCTTTCCTACCAGAAGATACCCCAGATTCTTTTTAGAGTAAGGCAGGGAATAGAGAGATCAAAGAAAAGATAGAACAATCTGTCACAGGATTAGGTTTAATTAAGAGAACTACGGAATCACTTTTTCTTTGCCCCTCTGTTCTTGTAGAGATTAATAATTTCATAGAGTCATTTAATGTCTAATTGGAAAGTGACCAAAGAGGTCATTTAATCCAACCTCCTCACTTTTGGAAGAAGAATCTGAAAATCAGCTTTAAAGAGTGGTTCAGGGTCACACAGCCAGGGAGGTGAGAGCCTCAGCTTCCCATTGTCAAGAGCAGTGGGCTTTTCCTCCAGGCATTCGGTAATCCTTGGGGCCATGCTCAACGGGTTATTATGTAGAATAAAGGTTACAAGGTAAGACACATCTTAACATCATCTGTTACATTTTGCTAGGGTTATTGTCCTTGATTTTCTTTTTTAAATATCCAGCTAGTGTATGCTACTTGAAGTATGTCGATGAGAACAAAGACCTGCTTTTGACAAACATATAATGGAATCTTACTACTTGGAAGAAGTACTTAGAAAAATATACAGCAGCCTTTGAATGGCTTGTTTAAAATGTCCGAGTGTCCGTGGCATTTCCGAGCTAGCAGTTCTGACTTAGAGACGGGAGTTGGGCATCTTACAAACGAGAACCCGTGAAGCACCTGCTTCCTCCTGTTCTGCCACTCTACCTTCAGCTGTACACGACGCCACCGTTCTTCATTTTCTTACTAATTGTGTATCCATTTTTCATGGCATTTGTATTCTGTAAGTGCAGCGTGTCTGTCCTTTGTTGCCTGTGTAGCTTACATGATAGGTCGGCAGTGGTTAGTCAGGCTAACCTTGGAGAGGGCACAACATAGCGTGGTTTCTTCCCACCTTTATCAGGTGATAATGGTATCCGTACCTGGTGAGCACGTTCATGTGGTCAGGCAATGTCTCAGACTGCCCTAACAGAAAGGATGAATTGCTAATGGTTGCCATCCTCAGGGATTTCTCATTCCATCATGGAGATGGAATAAATACTTTAAGAAATTTTTAATTGACAGTGCCCTAGTAATTCTTGCCATGACAGACTTATTCCACCCCTGGGCCTCCTTTTTATAGTCCATGAGCAAAGAATGGTTTTTACATTTTTAAAGGTTTGTAGAAAAACAAGAATAAAAAAATAATAGGAATTTGCTACAGAGACTGTATGTATGGCAGTGAAGCCTGAAAGATTTATTAACTTGCTGTTTACAGAAAATGTCTCCCAACTCCTGGCTAATCAAACATATAAGTAAATGTCCTTTGCTCCTGGCTAATCAAACATATAAGTAAATGTCCTTTGTCCTTTTCTTTGCTAGGGTGTATGTAGTCTTAGCATTATTACTTAATAAGAATAGAGATTTCATTTCTGTGCCTGTGGTTCTGTCCACCAATCCTCCAACCAAGAATTGGTTCTGCTTGGGGGGAATCTAGGGGTCCCGTGATAGTCTTGACGGAATGGCTTTAACGTGGGCACCCTGGCCCGGAATTCTTGATATATCTAGAGGGCCTCAAGTTTGGTGGCCCCATCCCCTGGTTTCAACCTCCCCCTGGTTCTCCATTGCTAAAGGGTAAGGTGCAGGCCCCTTGGCTGACCTCCCCTCTGCCTTCTCTCTCGGAACTACCTTGCCACTGTTTCACTTGTTTATCCTCCAGACTTCAAGCTCAGATCGGTCACTTGCTCATCTCTGCTTGTCAGTACTTGAAGTCCTCTCTGGTGGCACTCCCCGTGTTGTATTTAATTGTTGGTTCACATCTCACATCTTCCACTAGGGCTGTGCTGTGAGTTCCTCAGGAAGAATCTTGTTTGTCTTTATGTCCTAAGCAGCCAGCCCAGTACCCGGCGCTAGAAAACAAACGATTGTTGAGAGACAAACTGCTTTTTTGTATCCCTGAACTGGTTTTTGACTGTAGGTCTGGGGTCTAGACCAGAATTTTTTACTCTCTGTACATTTTGGACTGGATAATGCCTTGTGGGAGAGCTGTTCTGGGCATTATAGGATGTCCTGCGTCATCCCTGTCTTCTACCCACCAGATGCCAGTAGCACTCTCCTCCTCTCCCACCATGATAATCAGACACTGTCGGATGTCCTGGGGGGCACAGCCTCCTCCTCGGGTGAGGACCACTGGTCTAGACTGTTCCTTGGTCAGTTGCAATGCACCACAGTGAAAATGGAACATTAGAATTCCTTGGAAGTACTTTTCCTGAATTACTGTGAAATGTCTTATAAGGACTGTGCCGACCGCACCCCTCATAGCTGGAGAGAGTCCTAATGAACATTTTCTTTGCTGATTAAGGTAATGTGTTTCTCTTCTCTTCCTTCCCCGTGGCTGATGGACATTCTTGAAGAACACTCGAGGAGAACGTCTACAGCATCGCTCTTTCTCTGGCGCAGCGTTACAGTGTCTCCCGTTGGGAGGTTCTTATGACCCATTTGGAATTCCTGTTCACTGACAGCGGGTAAGCGCACGATTTGTATGTACGTTTATTGCCATGTCTGTTTTTTCAGATTCCATTTTAGAAGGATCTTGAAGTTGTAAAGTACAATTTCACCTTCCCTTTTGAGCTATAGTAGACCAATATCTGGACATTCTGCCTTTATATGTTTCTGATACACGTTTCAGTATTCCAACAATAGCTTATTACTTTTTACCTTTCAGTAATAATAGTCCTGAGTTACATTAATATTCGTGCATTTATTCAGAGGTTTTTTTTTTTTTTTAATTGAGAATCTGCGGCATACGAGGAACAGTGTTAGACACTTGGGTTACAATAGTGAGCAAAAACAGGCATCCCAGCTGTCTTGGAACCTGTAGTCTAGTGTGGGAGACAAGACTGTCATTGAATAATGAGAGACAAATGTGAAATTAAAACTGTGACAAGTACCACAGAAGAGAGCCCATATAGCGGATTTGGCGTAGTTAAGGAAGACTTTCCTGAGGAAATAATGCTGGAGCTGAGATCTAAATATTGCATCACAATTATGTACACTGCGATGAGAAGGAAACCATTTTCTTTCTTTTTTTTTTTTCTAAGATTTTATTTATTTGAGAGAGAGAATGAGAGAGAGAGAGCATGAGAGGGGGGAGGGTCAGAGGGCGAAGCCGACTCCCTCTACTCTACTTAATAAAATGCCAAGGAGGCATTATTATCCCTCCCTGAGCAGGAAGCCCGATGCGGGACTCGATCCCGGGACTCCAGGATCATGACCTGAGCCGAAGGCAGTCCCTTAACCAACTGAGCCACCCAGGCGCCCAGAAGGAAACCATTTTCTAGGGAGATAAGATGGTTAAGTGCTAAAGCTTTTGACAGGAAGTAGCGTGATGCGTGTGAGGGCCTGACAGGTGGACAGTGTGGCTGAGGTTCAGAGAGTCGGGGGAGCTCAGTGTGAGGTGGCTCTGTGGAGAGACCTAGAAGCCAGGCTGTGGGCAAGACTGCAGGCTTCTCACACGAGTCCTAGGAAACTACTGAAGGAGTCTATAAAAGAGAGGAGGGTAATAGGATCAGGTCTACGTTTGGATGAGATCACTTTGGCTCCCATGTTGAGAAAAAATTTTAGGGAGACCAGTGCAGGCATACAGAGACCAGTTGGGGAGCCATTGGAGTAATAGACCGTGACAGGTGACCATAACTTGGAGTCGGGTTTTGAAAGTCCAGAGGGAGAGATGAGAATGACTTTCAGAGATACCTAGAAGGTGAAATGGTTAGTACGAAATGCACTGATCGATAAGGACCAACTAGATCTGAATTCAGTGAGAGGGGAAGGGTCAAGATCAGCGCCAGGATCTTACTGGGTCTGCCTGTTGGGTGCTGACATCCTTCGGTGAGACAGGTAGCCCTAGTTACAGACAAGACATTTTGAGGGGAGCGTGAGGAAAAGGCAAGCAATTGGGGGAAGTTACACACATCGAAATGCCCAAGAGGAAAGGTCATGCAGACAGCGGATCTTACTGCTCTGGAGTTCAAAAGAGGAGGAGGAGCCGGAAATCCTAATTGGGGAGTTACATGCATATAGATGATAAATAAGCTATGTTGTGGGTGCACTTTGGGAAAGTATATGGAAGGAGAAAGGAGAGAGACCCAAGACACACCTTGCGGACCTTCCACAATTAATGGCAGTTAAAGGGCTGCCAGCAAAAGGGACAGGAGAGCGCAGCCGAGAGGTAGGACGAAAGAAATGGGGCATCCTTGTGCTAGGGAAGCTGTGGGAGGAAAGACTTTAAGGAAAGGAGGGAGTATTGAGTGGGGCCAAATCCTGCTGAACAGTCAAGAATTGCTTATAACTCAGCATTTTTAATTTTTATTAAATCTTTAAAATGTTAGCATCTACGTTTTAAGTATTTATGAAATTGCTACACGGGTGGGTGATAGTGTTATCTGTGATAAATATTGCACAGACTTCACCATTTTTGAAGCATAGTAATATGTTCAAATAAATGTTTCTTACGCATATTGGCATTTAAAAAATACCTTGGCATTTTATTAAATATCTTTTTCCTTTCATTGAATGTTACATAAGAGGCTGCCATATCTGTACAAGCAGGATGCTCCGTTGGTCTCTGAATATATTATGAATTATCAGGCAATCTAGTAACGTGCAAGACTGTTCACAGCACATCATTATAGCTGATAGCAGTGTGATTATGCAGACGCAGCAATTACAAAAGCAGGAAATCATTACCTCCTGGCATCATTACTTTTGAGTGACAAAACACCTAATACTGATTTAGAAGTGGTGTTTAGTAGTGCCTCTCGTTCTTTACTTAAAAGATGTAGTTTGCCTTACTATTTAATCAGACTTGGGGACATAGGTATTTGAAACCAGCCTTGTCAATACAGTAGAAATTGCCCAACATTCACTCATTGAGTCACTGCCTATGGGAAGGTAACAGATCAGAGTTACAAGAAAAATAACGGTCTTTTCCTTAAGATTTTGTTTTCCTATCCCTTTAAAAAGCCATTTTCCCCACCCAGTGGAGAAAATATGTTTCTTTCTTTTCCATGCTCTTTCCTGTTGGTTGAATTAGGGAATGTGCCCTGTGTCAGCACACGTCCAGGTATGCACGCGCCCACAGTCTTCAGGGGAGGTGGCATATGCAACAGAGCATAAACCTTCAAATCAGGCTAGCTAGATCAAATCCGACTGTCTCTCTCTAGCTGTGTGTCCCTGCGCAAGATAATTCAATTCTCTGAAACTCATTTTCCTTAACTCTAAGGTGTAATAAAAATTAAATGATTTCACGGTAAAGTAGCAAACCTATGTTCCTGTTACACGGTTGGTGCTTCATTCATGGCAGTTATTCCTGCCGTTTCACTCCACTGTGAAGGCGATAATCCTCATAAACACCCATACTTGAATTCTGGTCTCCTTTGCCCCCTTATTTTTCCTCCGTGTTTTTTCTTCTCAGTAGTGTTGAACGTCCGTGACGGCTTTGAGTGGGCCTGTGGGCCTGGCGTCCCTTCCAGCCGGTGGATGCCGGCTCACCCAGCCTCCTCTTCTCCTGGGTCTTGTTCAGGGCTGATGCATCCTGAGTAGCCACCATCCCTTCCGGGCTGTTCGGGACACTTTGGTGGGTCTTAACATCATTAACTACCAGTGTACGTATGGCTTAGCGTGAGGGCATGGGTGTTGGAGTCAGGCCACATTTCAGGGTCCAGATCTGCTGTCCATAACCCCAACTATGTAACTGTGATTGAATCACTGTTTTCTCAGTTCTCCGACCATTTTGCTTACCTTGTAAGGTTATAAAGTTTAGAGAAAAATCTGTGGAAGGTATATAGCTGGGTGGCTCTGTAATACTGTTGCATTATTCCTGTTACTATTCTTGTCAATTCTGCTGACTCCATGAGTGTCTTTAAGTTTTGGACACAAGAGCAGTTTTGGAATACCAGAGGCTGCTTCTAGGTGATTGAATAGTGCCACGTTTGTTCATTCATTAAATATTTTTATAGTGTTTTCCTATTCTAAGCTTAGGTTTAAGTGCTGGGTACATCATTACCCTCATAGAGCTTATATTCTAATAGGGGAGACCCCCCCCACCACCCCCAAGACACACACACACACACACACACACACACACACACACACACACACTTACTTAAAAATAGCCCAAACCTAAATTGCTAGTCATGGTAAGTCCCATAAAGGCAATGCACAAGGCCGAGGGTTCTGGGGCCAGGAAGGTCTTGGTGTTTTTGAATAGATACAGGAAGACCACTGTGGCTGGAACATATGGTGCCTCTGGGCACAGGAGAACTAGATAAGGGCCAGAACTACCTTTGACTGTCATCTTTGGTGACACCCTCCATTTTCCCCCTTCTTAGTTAAATAACAGATCTGAAGGCCACGCATCCTGCACTTTCAATTCATTCTGATAGCCAGCCACCTTTTAGTCACCTGGGTGATTACCCAAGGGATTTTGCTTGGGTGTCTGAGATCATGATACCATCTTCTTCTGTGTCGGTTGGTGTAGTACTGTCTCCTTTAGACCCATGGCTAGGGCCCCTGGTCACAGGGAATCTGACTGTGCACTGCTGTTTTCCACAGTCAGTTTTCATATTCTCTGGTAGGATTCTTTTGGTCTCGGGTACAAGGATGAGCAAGGGCAAGTTATAGCTGTAGGAAGATGAAAACACTGTAAGGTGTCTGCCTTTTTTATGAATTAGAAGATGCACAGGACCTGTGCCCCAGGGTTGCTGCTGCTGAGAGTGGGGATTGTGTCCAGAGAGCCACTTTGTAAAGGATGCTGAATTCTGGCCTTCTCTCCCATCTCCTCCGCCTTTAAGCAAGCCTGGCATACTTGAGGATGTAGTGTGAGAATAGTTAGTATGGAGTGGGATTTAAGGTAGCTCAGCTTGTTAAAAGTAGGTCATAACGTTGAAAATTAAGATGAAATAAAAACTCAGGACCCGGAAAAACCCATATTAGAGGAGGAGGGTTGAATATAGATGTTCAGGTCATGGGTCTTATAGAATTGTTCGATTTGGTTTTGATCTTTCTTTTGGCCTAAGGGGGGAAGAGATCATGACCAAGACTGTGATTTGCATTGTGCATAAGAAGAAACCTACCATTCCTAAAAATGGAAGAACTAATTACCGCTATTACTAAATTGGAAGCAACTCCTTCCTTACGTCTGTAACCTTCCTTTCCATGTTGTGATCGTTAAGGTCACTTCTCCCCCAAAGAGTCAGAAGTTCCTGACGCTGGCATAAAATGTAAGCAGGAACATGCATCTTGGCTTATTTCCATCTTGTGGAAAGTGCTCAGGCTTTGAATCCTGCACATCTGGGTTCAAACCCTGGCTCTTTGACTTGTATGCCTAGGTTTCCTCATCTGCACAATGGGTGTTCTAATTACATTTGGCAAAACTGCTGTGGGATTTAAGAGATTTATACAAAACACCTGACATGAAATAGATGCTCAAAAAAAAAAAATAGTTACTGTTATCACTTCTGGTAACAGATCATATGTGCTGAACCCATCCTGTGACCACTGTTAGCCTAACTTTGCACATCTGATTCTTGAACAATTATTTCTCAAGTCAACACTGACATTAATTATAAGGTATCTGCTTCTTTGAGAAGTGAGATGACATGATACTTAATGCCTAAGTGCTCAATACATGGTGCCTATTACTATGTCTGTGCCATGGTGTTTTTTAAAATATTTTTTGTTAGGTTATAATATGAGACTATATAAACCAGTCAGAATTTGAGGGGTTGGGATTGTCACTATAGAGGAGACAAAGCCTGCCTGACCTCGTGGCTTGCCCCATCATACTCAGTTCATATAAAACATTCCACAAAGAAGGGTGGCTCAGTCGGTTAAGCGTATGACTCTTGGTTTCAGCTCAGGTCATGATCTCAGGTTGTGAGATTGAGCGCTGCATTGGGCTAGGTGCTGGGCGTGGAGCCTGCTTAAGATTCTCTCCCTCTCCCTCTGCCCCTCCTCTCTTTGTCTCCCTCTCTAAAACAAAACAATACAAAACAGACAAAAACACTTCAGTAAAAAAAAATATAAAACATTCTGCAGAGGATGTCACTGAGTATTCGTATGACAAGAAATAGAGATGCTCGTTATTGGTTATCCCATCAACTGTGTAGGTGAACTTGGAAAGTTAAATTCCATTTTTCAGTTTGCAAAGACACTTGGCCAAAATGTTGGCAAAACTGAAAAATGCCATGATTATTTTTGACCTCATTTTCTCTTTCAGTCCCGTGGTCAGCTGTCAGGCAGCGCTGCAGATCAGGTCAGCCACCTCGAGTTCATTCTGAGGCATTTGTGTGGTGAATACCTTGGGTGGTTTCCCTCAGGCCGGAGGGAAACTTCGAGGGTAGAATTGTCTCTTTCCACAGGCATCCCTGGGGGACCCCGTTCTCCCATGATCGTGGTCATTAATTTGGACCCATATGACTTTAAACTTACAGGCTAGGCTTTGGGGGAAAGGCCCGTTAGCGGCCACCTGCGGGTTCTCTGAAGCCCTGCCCCGTCCCTCTCTGTCCGTCCTCCCACCCCACTGTCCCTCCTCCTCCCCTCTCCTCAGAGGTCCTCATTCAGGTAATGGAACTGTTACCACGCGCAGACTGAGCAAAGAAAAGGGTGTCTAAATAAATTTGTTTGCCTATACAAACATAAGTTCTTTCAATACATGCTGTTCTTGAATCACAGTTTTGAGTGATGGACAACTTGAAGCCATTACAGAACACCAATCGAAAGATTAGTGCTCATAATTTATTCCTTGTGCATTGGGTACAACTAATGCTAGTTTCTTCCTGTAGTTAATCTCTAAAAGTTAAATATGCACTATATTATATAAGCGGCTTTATGACTAAAACTTGGCTCCAGAAAAAGCACTTAAGTAGTTTTTAAGGGTAATCATTAATTTGATTAGTAAAAGGTCCATAGTGGTTTCATGGTATTTCTTCCTACTCTCTTGAATATGGGTTCTTTGGAATTGTTTTCTAAGCAGAGATTTCACTTTTTGTTCCAAAGGGAAGATAATAGCTTCTTTCAATGGAAACTATTAAAATGGGTTATTGATTACTGGCATCTATGAAAGATCTTAGCACATTGTAATTTACTGAAGAGGGAGGTTTTGGTATTTATCATGTGTCAGTAAAGGTATTCCAGTATCTGTCTTGACAAGATAATTAGGTAAAATTGTACATCGGGCAAACTGAATTGTAGGCACAGAATAAGTGTGTGGGCAAGGGGGAAAGTAATGCTGATTGAGAGAGACTATATTCAGAATGAAGCCAAACACCAGTGAACCAAGACTGTGATAGTTTAGTCACTGTCCATTTTGTAGATGAGACTGTCTTGAGTATTCTGTTTATTGGGGTGTTAGGAATGAAGTATGACAGGAGAACTCTTTTAGAGTAATGCTGCTGGGAGAGAGAGCTAGTGTCTGTGTTACAGAAAGCAATCCTGTTTTTGGAATGGTTGGTAGTGCAGGCGCTCGACCTTCGTCAGTCAATGGCTGCTTTGTGGTAAGCTGAGCAGAACGCACACAGGGTCCAAACAGATGTGGACCCTTGGTCCTAAGCGAGTCGCTTAACCTCTCTGATGGCAGTTTCTCATCTGTAGGTTGCTAATTACGTAGATTTAGCTTGCCTTGCATAGTGATCAGCGTCATAAATGCACGTGTGTTCTCCCCCTTCCATCAGGCATGCCGTTCTGCCTGCAAAGCTTTGTTAGTACGAACTGTCTTAATGGGGTGATGTGGTTTCTAATTTACTTTTTCAGACTTCATTTTGCAAATTATGCAGAAACATAACAAAATTCTGTGAATCACTTTCATATACCACTGTGTATGCAGTATCTTTCAGAGATGACATTGCATACTTTGCATAGTGATAGTATCAAGAATATTTTCTGGCCAGCCATTCACTTATACTCCGTGTTTGTTGCACAGACCTCGTGCTTTCTTGTCTTGATATGTCTGTGATATTATTTTTGCTTCATGCCTTTTGACAATGACAAGCTCAAGTACTTCCTTCATTAAGCCTTCTGTTAACATTGACAGCCACCTCCTCTGAAGTTACAGCTTTGGTGATACCACTCTTAATGGAAATATGATTGTGTGGCCTTTGTCCACCCATACCATTATTTTGCATTGTTGTTTAAGTATTTATAGCTCAACCAGATTTTCAAACCACTGGATGACAGCTCTGTGTTGTGAACCCCTCCCAGGTGCTGAGCACAGTGCCTGGTCCATGGAGGACGCTTAAGTTTTTGTTCATCCACCCATCTATTTGGCATTCAGAAGACACATGTTGAATGTTTCCTTTTGACCACACACTAGGGCTTGGAACTGAGAAACTAAAGATAAAGAAGATGTGATATCATCTTTGCCATCAAGTGGTCTATAGTCTAGTAAGGGGGACATACAAGGTAATGAAAAGCTAAAGCATGTTACGCGTACCAGAATTCAGAGGACGCAGCCAGGGAAATTTTTATAGAGCAGGGACATTTTTATAGATAGGGATATTTATGTTGATGTTTGAATTTTGTCTTAGCAGAAAAACAGGATTTCTCTTGAAGTGACAGGTTAAAAGAGCATTTTTAAAAAAATTACTTGATATTTCACTTTGTGGATTGCTGCTGTTATCCCAAGTATTATCACACACTTGTAAAAACTTTAGAACATAATTTGTATTACCTTTATCTCCATAAACCAAAAACATGTCTTGGCATTTTCTAAAAATGGGAGTTCCAATAAATAGGGTATCATATTCCAGAGGAATTGCTTTTCAACTGTAAGTAATCTAACTTTGATACTGCCAGAAGTCTCGCTAGCTGCCCCCACATATGTTGCTTGCCACTGCTGAGAGCCCTGGAAACGGGGCATTTCTAGGAGTACTGCGGGCTGCCTGAAGGACTCTGAAAAATGGAGTTTGAAATTTATTCTGCATGGGGCATCGGGGTTACACTGTACTGGAGGCATTATATTCTGTCCAGGGTGAAGCCAAGATTAAAATTAAGTCTTCTCCCCCCAAATAAAAACTGATCAACCAAACAAAACTCCTTAAAATTTTTTCCAATAGTTTAAACTTAAGTGACCTTTTTTTTTTTTTTTATAGTATAAAGGCATCTAAGTCAGGATGAAAAGATCAAGATACGTGTGTTTTATTCAAATGGCATTCATTAATTCAAGTGAAAGCACACACATCTTTTCTTACCTACTTTAATTCTGTTTGAACACAGTATCAAATTTGGGTCTATGGAATAGCAATTCAGGGTTCTTGGATGTGAAACGTATATGTCTCAAAGTTGGAGCTGTTTCTTCCCCTCACCATTTCCTAAATTCCTGAAATAATAAGATTGTTTACATTTCTATAATGAAGCTCAGGTTTTAAATGCTTCCTGTGACATAAATAAACAATGCATCATGGAGGCTGACAAGTCTGGGTTCATTTCCTGGCTGGTATGCATTGGGGGACTCTCCCATCTGAAGGAATGTGAAGTCATGCCTACTTCACGGGGTTGCCGTGACCCACATGAGATAACATGAAAATTGTATAATAGTAGGCATCTAACACGTCTCTTTCCCTTAATGTAAACTACTTACCTCCTGGTGGTTTACTGAATTTGATTGGCAGGAAGAAGGGACTTTGTAAGAAGCAACTTTCTTCTTCAGTATTTAAAAAAAAAGAGCACACTGTTCAATAAAGGGACCAAATCTTAACACAATTTGTTTGTCCCTAATTTCAGTTTGTCCACAGTAGAAATTGAAAATCGAGCCCAAGCCCTTCATCTCTTTGAGACTTTGAAGACTGATCCAGAAGCCTTTCACAAGCACATGGTCAAGTATATTTACCCCACGATTGGTGGTTTTGATCACGAAAGGTTGCTATATTATTTCTCTCTTCTGGAAAGCTGCGGCTGTGCGGATTTGGAGAAATATGCCATTAAACCAGAAACCCACATTCGGCTGCTGAAGAAATTTAAGGTAGTTGCTTCAGGTAAGATAGTCATTTCCCTGCTCGAACTCATTCTTTAAATTAAATCTAGGGATTAATTTTTTGTACACAATCATGTTTGTGCATTGTGGCTGGCATAGATCTGAAACCACAAGATTCAACGCTAATTGACTTTTTTTATTATCTTTCCAGCTCCTTTACTTACTGTTGAAGGAATTAAATAGCAAAGAAACTATAAGAAACCTTTTGGAAGCCACATAGTAACTTAGAGTAGGCCTGGTACTAAAATCTGAAGTTTTTAACTAATCCTCCGGGGGTTTATTCCCTACTCCCAGGGGTTATATTTTACCTTATGTAAGGACAAGGCTGAGACCCTTTACAATTGGCAGTCTGGCATAATTTCACTTCACTGGAGCCTCTAAGTTTAAAGTGTGTGTGGAACCCTTCAGATAAGTGCCTTTGAACTTTTGATACATTGTGGAAATCTTTAGGATGGTATCCGTGTCTCCTTATGCTCATAACTAAGAAAGTCAACATATTAATACCTCTTCAATCTGTGTGGTGCTTTATAATTTACAGGGCACTTCGAAATCTTTATTCATGTGATACTGATAACAGTTGTGAGAATTTACTTCCGTTTATCAGTGGTTTACTGAGTAACCGAATTAGAAACTGGACCATTAGAAACAGAGAAAAAGGAGTAAGATCCAACCCCTGCCTTCGGGCCTTCAGGTAGCGGAGGGGAGGCCAGATGAACAGCAGGTGACCCGAAGGCAGTGCGGTGAGTGCGCTGGTGGAAGAAACCATGGGTGCCCTGCAGGCCGGAAGCAGCAGGGCCGCCATGCCTCCAGCGCCCCCTCGAGGCGGTCCATGGACGACTCCACCGCCCATAACCCTGCAGGCCGAAGACTGGCGCTCAGGTCTTCTGACCTGTGTAATTGACAAGACTGTCCACTGTAAACCGGGAGATGAACTTTTCCCTCCAGCCACACAGAGGGCTATGGATGTGTGTGAAAGCTCTTGGAATGAACCTACCCTCTGTTTTTTTTCTTTTCTTTCCATTAGGTCTTAATTATAAAAAGCTGACAGGTGAAAACATGAATCCTCTGGAAGCACTGGAGCCAGTTCTTTCAAGTCAAAATATCTTATCTGTTTCCAAACTTGTTCCCAAAATCCCTGCAAAGGATGGACGGATGCTTTCCCCGAGCTGTCTATACACCATCTGGTTACAGAAGTTGTTCTGGACTGGAGACCCTCACCTCATCAAACACGTCCCGGAGTCCTCCCCAGAGTGGCTCCACGCCTATGATGTCTGCATGAAGTACTTTGATCGCCTCCCCCCGGGTGACCTCATCACTGTGGTGGATGCAATTACATTTTCTCCAAAAGCTGTGACCAAGGTAACTGAAAAGATAGCTGACAGTGCAGTGCATTGGATGCTTTAGAAGAAATGAAAATTGTTTTTATTTACTTTCTCGAGATGGAGAATACTTACATGTTTGACGTTTTAGTTTTTTTTGCTAAGCGTGAGATACTCTAATTGGGAAATCGTTTTCTTCTATCACAGATGTGCAAGTCGTCTAAATCAGACTCCGACTGTTCTCATTTACATGTACATTTTGTACATGCTACTGTTCTCCTATGTCATTTTATAGTAGATATTCCATCCTTTTCTTTGCAGTTCATAAGTGGGAAACACCTCCAGCGCCTGGCCCACCATGCCTGCGTTCAGAGGCAGGCCGACAACTTCACTGTGGTTAAATTGAGCACTTAAAAAATTTCGCATGAGGGGCGCCTGGGTGGCTCAGTTGGTTGGGCGACTGCCTTCGGCTCAGGTCGTGATCCTGGAGTCCCGGGGTCGGGTCCCGCATCGGGCTTCCTGCTCGGCAGGGAGTCTGCTTCTCCCTCTGACCCTCTTCCCTCTCGTGCTTTCTATCTCTCATTCTCTCTCTCTCTCAAATAAATAAATAAAATCTTTAAAAAAAAAAAAAAAAAATTTCGCATGAATGCCATGTGGTAGTATGTGGCTTGGTGATGCAATTATCCATGAAAGTCTCTGTAGACATTTTCTAATGTCTGCTCCATGCTTAGGTCTGAGCCCCTTTAACTGGACTCCAAATCTTGCTCTGGATCCTTCTAACAATGTATAGTTTCACACAGAGTAAATAATGTGGGTCCCTCTCCCCCGCTTCTTGCCCTCTGCGTGGCCAAAGGGCACTCTGTCCTAGACAGCCTCCTACCTCTGCTCTCAGCTGCTGAGCTCTGTTGCCTTTGGAACTTCCTCCTCATCTGCTTTGCTGCTGCTTTCTTTTTCCCCAAGTTGATTGGCAAGTCCCCCCAGTATCTTACCACAAGAATTTTTACTGTGGCTAATATTATCTGGAAAATTTACTGTAAAGGCTAAGAATTCAAGTCATTCATTTGGAGGTTGGCACAGGTAGAGGTTCAAACATCTGTGGGGATTTCTAGTTTTGTTTTGTTTTTAATTTTACTTTTTTTAAAGTCTTTATTTGAGAGAGATTTGAGAGAGAGAGAGAGAGTGAACACGAGCATGGGGCAGAGGGAGAAGCAGGCCCCCCGCTGAGCTGGGAGCCCGATGCGGGGCTCCATCCCAGGACCCTGGGACCATGACTTGAGCCGAAGGCAGATGCTCAACCGACTGGGCCACCAAGGTGCCCCGGGATTTCTAGTTCTAACTAACTTGTTAGATCAACAGTTGTGGATAACTGAGGATTTCATGTCCTTATTATTAGAACTCAAGTACTTCAGTTAATAACTTGGTTTTAAATTCTATGAGCACTGCTATGAAAAGGAGATGATCATTTCTGTTGTTTTTAAGGAAGAAACTAAAGATTTCAAAGGAAGATATCATATATTTGAAAAGAGTACAAGTTTCGAGTCCTGTAAACCTGCCTTGAACTTTGAACCTGCCAATTAATAGTTCTGTGGTTTAGACTGAGGAATCTGCTAGACCTCTGCCTCCTTGTGGCCGAGTTATCTGTGTTGCAGATAATATTATTACTCCCATTTTGACAGGTGAGGAAAGTGACTCCACGAGGTGAGTTTGGTAGTAGAGGAGCCACACCCTGAGGTCAGGAAGGCTTTTTTCGAGGGTCCTTGCTCTTAACTGTAGTATATCTAAGGAGTCTCGGAACAAGCAGCTAGAGTCAAGGGCCCGGAGCCATTCTAGGAACTGTGGGAAGGCAGGGACCAGAGAGCCCCAAGGATGTTCAGTCCAGTGGAGAAGGCTTTCACTGGATGTGTCCAGAGCAGGGCTGAGTCTAAATGAAGAAGGCCAGGCAGGAACCTGGCAAATATGGGAAAAGATAAGAGTCCAGCAAACACCGGTTTTGAATCTCCCAAGAATGAGAAGAGGGTCACAGTTCTGACTGTATGTATTAGCAATGTAGGAGGTATGTATCGAGGGAAGGGAATGAACCAACTGGGGAGTCGAAATCCAAGGAAAAGGCTCTAGAAGTGGGACCGTGAACTGGCTACAGGGGCTAGACAAGCAAACAGACAAGGTGGGAAGCCAGGAAGACAGAGGATCCTTCCCCAAGGCCGTTTCCTTCCCCTTATGCTGAAGCAGCTTTTCAGTATTTTACGTGAGGGCAGCAATAAAGACTAGCTCCATGACCGAGGCCATATGCTAATTGTGAGCATGTATATGGACATGGACAGACAGTTCTAGATTTTCCAGCAGCAGTTATTGACTCGTGATTAAACTGAAGAGTTGGATGTAGAATCCACTATGAGTGTTCGTTTTTATTTATGATGTTTTAAGTCAGATGTTTGCAGTTACAGCACATTGTCATCACCTTAGTTTCTTACTTACACCTTCAGATACCCTCCCACCACCTGAGAATGTAAGCCACAGTTGTTTGTGCACATAGGTGCATTTTTCCTGAGGAAAAGATGCCTGGCTAATCCAACAGCGAGCGAGTCAGTTAATTATGGCATTGCTTTCTCTTAGTTCAGATGGTATAATCCTTAGCAAGGTACTCTTGTCTAGTAAACTATCTCAAGAGATGGTTTTCTACGGAATCAGGTAAACTATAGAAAAGTGAGGTGGAGGCATTTAAAGTTAATTTTACATCTTTAGTCTAGCTTTATGTTTTCCCTCATTTTATTAATTGGCAAGCTTTTAATTTTCCATTGAGAGAGGAAAAATAAAAAGTTTAGATACAAGGCTTGCTTGAAATCATACAATACTGTGCTAGAGCGAGTGAGAGCAAGAGAAATTCAAATTAAAATACAACCCTTACATGTCAGAGGACACATTTGGAAAAGGAAGTGAAACTGGATTTGGCCAAATTTGCAAAACACCAGATGTTCCTACAGCTCCTACATGATGTTAAAAATGTAAAATAAGTGTATAGTACTCATATATAGGGTGCAGTTTTCAAACGTATGCCCACATTTAATTCAAAACCGAACTTTTTTTGTTTTTTTTTAACTTTTTTATTGTTATGTTAATCACCATACATTACATCATTAGTTTTTGATGTAGTGTTCCATGATTCATTGTTTGTGCATAACCCCCAGTGCTCCACGCAGAATGTGCCCTCTTTAATACCCATCACCAGGCGAACCCATCCCCCTCCTCCCCTCTAGAACCCTCAGTTTGTTGTTCAGAGTACATTGTCTCTCATGGATCGTCTCCCCCTCCGATTTACTCCCCTTCATTCTTCCCCTCCTGCTATCTTCTTCTTTTCCATTTTTCTTAACATATGTTGCATTATTTGTTTCAGAAGTACCGATCTGTGATTCAACAGTCTTGCACAATTCACAGCGCTCACCATAGCACATACCCTGCCCAAAGTCTATCACCCACCACCCCATCCCTCCCACCCCCCACGACTCCAGCAACCCTCAGTTTGTTTCCTGAGATTAAAAATTCCTCATATCAGTGAGGTCATATGATACATGTCTTTCTCTGATTGACTTATTTCACTCAGCATAACACCCTCCAGTTCCATCCATGTCGTTGCAAATGGCAAGAACTCATTCCTTTTGATGGCTGCATAATATTCCATTGTGTATATATACCACATCTTCTTTATCCATTCATCAGTCGATGGACATCTTGGCTCTTTCCACAGTTTGGCTATTGTGGACATTGCTGCCATAAACATCGGGGTGTACGTACCCCTTCAGATCCCTACATTTGTATCTTTGGGGTAAATACCCAGTAGTGCAATTGCTGGATCGTACGGTAGCTCTATTTTCAACTGTTTGAGGAACCTCCATACTGTTTTCCAGAGTGGTTGCACCAGCTTGCATTCCCACCAACAGTGTAGGAGGGTTCCCCTTTCTCCGCATCCCCGCCAACATCTGTCGTTTCCTGACTTGTTACTTTTAGCCATTCTGACTGGTGTGAGGTGCTATCTCATTGAGGTTTTGATTTGGATTTCCCTGATGCCGAGCGATGTGGAGCACTTTTTCATGTGTCTGTTGGCCATTTGGATGTCTTCTTTGGAAAAATGTCTGTTCATGTCTTCTGCCCATTTCTTGATTGGATGATTTTTTCTTTGGGTGTTGAGTTGGATAAGTTCTTTATCGATTTTGGATACTAGCCCTTTATCTGATATGTCATTTGCAAATATTTTCTCCCATTCTGTCTTTGGTTTTGTGGACTGTTTCTTTTCCTGTGCAAAAGCTTTTTATCTTGATGAAATCCCAATAGTTCATTTTTGCCCTTGCTTCCCTTGCCTTTGGCGATGTTTCTAGGAAGAAGTTGCTGCGGCTGAGGTCGAAGAGGTTGCTGCTTGTGTTCTCCTTTAGGATTTGGATGGACTCCTGTCTCACGTTTAGGTCTTTCAACCATTTTGAGTCTATTTTTGTGTGTGGTGTAAGGAAATGGTCCAGTTTCATTCTTCTGCATGTGGCTGTCCAGTTTGCCCAACAGCATTTGTGGAAGAGACTGTCTTTTTTCCACTGGACATTCTTTCCTGCTTTGTCAAAGATGAGTTGACCATAGAGTTGAGGGTCCATTTCTGGGCTCTCGATTCTGTTCCATTGATCTATGTGTCTGTTTTTGTGCCAGTACCATACTGTCTTGATGATGACAGCTTTGTAATAGAGCTGGAAGTCCGAAATTGTGATGCCACCAGCTTTGCTTTTCTTTTTCAAGATTCCTCTGGCTATTCGGGGTCTCTTCTGGTTCCATACAAATTTTAGGATGATTTGTTCCATTTCTTTGAAAAACTGGATGGTATTATGATGGGGGGATTGCATTGAATGTGTAGATTGCTCCTAGGTTGCATTGACATTTTCACAGTGTTTGTTTTCCAATCCATGAGCATGGAACGTTTTTCCATTTCTTTGTGTCTTCTTCAATTTCTTTCATGAGTATTTTATAGTTTTCTGAGTACAGATCCTTTGCCTCTTTGGTTAAATTTATTCCTAGGTATCTCATGGTTTTGGGTGCATTTGTAAATGGGATCGACTCCTTGATTTGTCTCTCTTCTGTCTTGTTGTTGGTGTATAGGAATGCCACTGATTTCTGTGCATTGATTTTATATCCTGCCACTTGACTGAATTTCTGTATGAGTTCTAGCAGTTTTGGGGTGGAGTCTTTTGGGTTTTCCACATACAGTATCCTATCATCTGCAAAGAGTGAGAGTTTGACTTCCTCTTTGCCGATGTGGATGCCTTTGATTTCTTTTTGTTGTCGGATTGCTGTGGCTAGGACTTCTAATACTATGTTGAATAGCAGTGGTGAGAGTGGACATCCCTGCCGCGTTCCTGACCTTAGGGGAAAAGCTCTCAGCTTTTCCCCATTGAGAATGATATTCGCTGTAGGTTTTTCATAGATGGCTTTTATGATACTGAGGTATGTACCCTCTATCCCTATACTCTGAAGAGTTTTGATCAAGAAAGGATGCTGTCCTTTGTCAAATGCTTTTTCTGCATCTATTGAGAGGATCCTATGACTCTTGTTCTTTCTTTTGTTAATGTATTGTATCACATTGATTGATTTGCGGATGTTGAACCAGCCTTGCAGCCCAGGGATAAATCCCACTTGGTCATGGTGAATAATCCTTTTAATGTACTGTTGGATCCTATTGGCTAGTATTTTTGAGAGAATTTTTGCATCCGTGTTCATCAAGGATATTGGTCTGAAATTCTCCTTTTTGTTGGGGTCTTTGTCTGGTTTTGGGATTAAGGTAATGGTGGCCTCATAAAATTAGTTTGGAAGTTTTCCTTCCATTTCTATTTTTTGGAACAGTTTCAGGAGAGTAAGTATTAATTCTTTAAATGTCTGATAGAATTCCCCTGGGAAGCCATCTGGCCCTGGGCCTTTGTTTGTTGGGAGATTTTTGATGACTGCTTCAGTTTCCTTAGTGGTTATAGGTCTGTTCAGGTTTTCTATTTCTTCCTGGTTCAATTGTGGTAGTTATCCATCTCTAGGAATGCACCCATTTCTTCCAGGTTCTCTAATTTGCTGGCATAGAGTTGCTCATAATATGTTCTTATAATTGTTTGTATTTCTTTGGTGTTGGTTGTGATCTCTCCTCTTTCATTCATGATTTTGTTGATTTGGGTCATTTCTCTTTTCTTTTTGATCAGTCTGGCCAGGGGTTTATCCATCTTGTTAATTCTTTCAAAGAACCCGCTCCTAGTTTCATTGATGTGTTCTACTGTTCTTTTGGTTTCTATTTCATTGATTTCTGCTCTGATCTTTATTATTTCTCTTCTCCTGCTGGGTTTAGGCTTTATTTGCTGTTCTTTCTCCAGCTCCTTTAGGTGTAGGGTTAGTTTGTGTATTTGAGACCTTTCTTGTTTCTTGAGAAAGGCTTGTATTGCTCTATACTTTCCTCTCAGGACTGCCTTTGCTGTATCCCAAAGATTTTGAAGAGTTGTGTTTTCATTTTCATTGGTTTCCATGAATTTTTTAAATTCTTCTTTAATTTCCTGGTTGACCCATTCATTGTTTAGTAGGATGCTCTTTAGCCTCCATGTATTTGAGTTCTTTCTGACTTTCCTCTTGTGATTGAGTTCTTGTTTCAAAGCATTGTGGTCTGAAAATATGCAGGGAATAATCCCAATCTTTTGGTAGTGGTTGAGACCTGATTTGTGACCTAGGATGTGATCAATTCTGAAGAATGTTCCATAGCCACTAGAGAAGAATGTGTATTCCGTTGCTTTGGGATGGAATGTTCTGAATATGTCTGTGAAGTCCATTTGGTCCAGTGTGTCATTTAAAGTCTTTATTTCCTTGTTGATCTTTTGCTTGGATGATCTGTCCATTTCAGTGAGGGGGGTTGTTAAAGTCCCCCACTATTATTGTATTGTTGTAGATGTGTTTCTTTGCTTTTGTTATTAAGTGCCTTATATAATTGGCTGTTCCCACGTTAGGGGCATAGATATTTACAATTGTTAGATCTTCTTGTTGGATAGACCCTTTAAGTAGGATATAGTTTCCTTACTCATCTCTTATTACAGTCTTTGTTTTAAAATCTAATTTGTCTGATAGAAGGATTGCCACCCCAGCTTTCTTTTGGTGTCTATTAGCATGGTAAATGGTTTTCCACCCCCTCACTTTCAATGTGGGGGTGTCTTTGGGTCTAAAATGAGTCTCTTGCAGACAGCATATTGATGGGTCTTGTTTTTGAATCAAATCTGATAGCCTGTGTCTTTTGATTGGGGCATTTAGCCCATTTACATTCAGGGTAACTATTGAAAGGTATGAATTTAGTGCCATTGTATTGCCTATAAGGTGACTGTGAGTGTATATTGTCTGGTCCTTTCTGATCTCTGCTGCTTTTAGGCTCTCTCTTTGCTTAGAGGACCCCTTTCAGTATTTCTTTCAGGGCTGGTTTTGTGTTTGCACATTCCTTTAGTTTTTGTTTGTCCTGGAAGCTCTTTATCTCTCCCTTCAATTTTCAGTGAGAGCCTAGCTGGGTATAGTATTCTTGGCTGCATATTTTTCTCGGTTAGTGCTCTGAAGATATCATGCCAGTTCTTTCTGGCCTGCCAGCTCTCTGTGGATAGGTCTGTTGCCAATCTAATATTTCCACCATTGTAGGTTACATATCTCTTCTCCCGAGATGCTTTCAGGATTTTCTCATTGTCTCTGAGACTCGTACGTTTTACTATTAGATGTCGGGGTGTTGACCTATTTTTATTGATTTTGAGAGGGGTTCTCTGTGCCTCCTGGATTTTGATGCCTGTTTCCTTCCTCACATTAGGGACGTTCTCTGCTATTATTTGCTCCAATATACCTTCTGCCTCTCTCTTTTTTCTTCTTCTGGGATCCCAATTATCCTCATGTTGTTTCGTCTTATCGTATTGCTTATCTCTCAAATTCTGCCCTCGTGATCTTGTAGTTGTTTCTCTCTCTTTTTCTCAGCCTCTTTATTTTCCGTCATTTGGTCTTCTATATCGCTGATTCTCTCTTCTGCCTCATTTATGCTAGCAGTTAGTGCCCCCATTTTTGATTGCACCTCATTAATAGCCTTTTTGATTTTGACTTGGTTAGATTTTAATTCTTTTATTTCTCCAGAAAGGGTTTCTCTAATAACTTCCACGCTTTTTTCAAGCCCAGCTAGCATCTTTAAAGTCATGATTCTGAACTCTAGGTCCGACATTGTACTAATGTCCGTATTGAGTAGGTCCCTGGCTGACGATACTACCTCTTGTTCTTTTTGCTGAGGTGATTTTTTTCGTCTTGTCATTTTGTCCCGAGGAGAATAAATGAATGAGAACAAAATGCTAACAGGTTAACAGCGTCCCCAGCAAATATACTCTATACAAATCAGAAAAGACCTGAAACCGGGGGAAAAGAAAGGGAAAGAAAGAAAAAGAAAAAGATAAAAACAAAATAGAACAATACAAAAAAAACAGAATATGATCAGGCTAATGCATAGATCAGTGCCACACACTAGATTTTGGGTGTATTTTGGTCTGTTAGAAGAATGTGCCTCCTAAAATTTTAAAGGAAGAAAGACTTATATATGTACAAAATAAGGGTTGATACAATGAAGGGATGGAAGATGAATGTAAAGATGAAAAGTATAAAAGATTTTATAAAAGGAATGGATATGATAAGAAGTTGTTTGAAAAAAGAAAGAAGAAGATATAAAAAAAAAATCAAAAAAGAGAATGTGATCAGGCAGGAGACTAGAACAAAGCCATACACTAGTGATTTAGGGTATATTTTGATCTGTTAGAAGAAACTGTATCTCAAAATTTTAAAGAGAGAACAACTTATATATATATGCCAGAAATAAGGGTAACTACTATGAACGGATAAACTATGACTCTAAAAATGAAAAATAAAAAATGTTTTTTTTAAAAAAGGGGTGATAAGATGTTGGTCGAAAAAGGGAAAAAGAAAAATTAAAAAAAAACAGTTAAAAAAATTAACTTTGATAAACTAATGAATCATGGTAAAAAAAAGCCATGAATTCTATGTGCAGTATTCCCCTAGCGCTGGAGTTCTCCCGTTCTCCTTGATCGGTAAAGTTGGTCTTGGCTTGCTGGCTGTTGGTGCTGATCTTCTGGGGGAGGGGCCTGTTGCCGTGGTTCCCAAATGTCTTTGCCGGAGGTGGAATTGCCCCGCCCTTGTCGGTCCAGGCTAAGCAAACTGCTCGGGTTTGCTCTCAGGAGCTTTTGTTCCCTGCAAGCTCTGGTACAGGTTTGGAGGACCAGGGTGAAAATCTTGGCCTCCCAATCTCCGCCCGGAGGAGCCGAGAACTCGGGGCCCCGCTCCTCAGTGCGCCCCCAGAGAAAAGCAGTCACTCCCGTGTCCCCGGTCTCCGGCCACACTCCGTGCTCACCCGGCCTGTGACCGAGCGTTTCAATCTCTGGCACCCGACCCCGTGTGGAGTCTCCAAACCCAGCAGATCCCTGCCGTGTGCTCCCACGCCGCTCCTCCCAGGGGAGGAAGGGGAGTCTCCCGGGATCTGCCGCTTGTTGGGTCCCTGCTGTAGGAGCAGTGGCCCGACTGGGCCGCGGATCACGGTTTATGGTAACCCCGAGCTGAGAGCCCGCACCTCGGCTCCGTCCCTGCAGCCGGCTTCCCCGCTCCGATACCTGGGAGCTCTGCTGCACTCAGGCACCCCCGGTCTTCCTGTGACCCCGAAAGTCCTGAGACCACACTGTCCCGCGAGGTTTCCACCCCCCGCTTTACCACTGGAGCGATGTCCCTCAGCGGAGCCGACTTCTAAAAGTTCCGATTTTGTGGTCCGCGGCTCTATCACTTGCCAGAAGCGGCCGACAGAGGCACCCTCCCCCGCCGTCTATCCTCCCGAATATTGCCTCGGATTCACTTCTCCGCACGTCCTACCTTCCAGGAAGTGGTCGCTTCTCTGTTCAGAGAGTTGTTGCTACTCTCCTCTTCGATCTCCTGTTGAGTTCGTAGGTGTTCAGAATGGTTTGATCCCTATTCAGCTGAATTCCTGAGACCAGACGAAATCCAGGTCTCCTACTCCTCCGCCATCTTGCTCCGCCCCTAATTCAAAACCGATCTTATGGAAAGAGCTAGTAAGCTAATTCTAGAGTGTGTAACAAGAACAGCAAGCAGTTGTTCAGATGCTAGAATTCAGACAGGAGTATCTGTAAAGCCTGCACTTAGTACCCATCCTCCGATGGAATAAAGCAGAGAAGGCCCTTTACATTCAAGATAATTGTCATTCAGTTGCCATTTGCATTAGCAAAATTTGTGGAAATTCTGAGGAAAATATTCGCTACATGGTATGATGTCATGTAGGCAGAGATTTAATTTGCATGACATTTGAGGTGATGAATATGCAGAAGGGAGAATATGAATGTCTAAATTTGGAGCATTTGCTCTAAATCTAAATTGTTTCATTTTTGTGGAGTCAGGTAAGAGTTGCCTTCCTATATCTTTTCCAGTCCAGCAATTAGAAACGTTTTTTAGAAGAGACAGCAAGGTAGTAGGTTAGAAATCCAGGAAAATGGTCAAAGAAGCTAAAATTCAGGTCAGAACACTATGTGCTTGGTTCAGATGTGATGTGGTTGGATAAGGGCGACTTCTGTACAATCTCAGCCTTCATCTTAATCCCAGCCTTTCATGGTTCCCACACACTTCCGGTTGCTGGGAGAGCTGCGTCCATAATTAAGGACACGGGAAATACCCCTCTCACCTATGAGATGCTCCCCAGGGGTTCGCTTAGGACCCTTCTTGAGAAGCCCCAGAGTGTCATAGAACTAGAAGAGGCCTTCTGTCGTCCTGCCTGGTGCTTCTCAACCTGGAATTGGATGGGCATTTACCACCCGCAGCCCACCCCACAGGAGCCCTCTGTTCCAGCTCCCACCATTTGTTTCTGATGGGAACAGGTCATCTCCTTTGGGTTAGAGTGGGAAGAATATTTGGAACCTCTTATCTAGTCTGACCTCTGACCATCAAGCATCGTATCTATTGATAACTACCCCTTGTGTGTGTGTGTGTGTGTGTGTGTGTGTGTGTGTGTGTGTGTGTGTGTGTGCTTATGTGTATAAAGGATTTTTCTTTGGGCTTCTTATAGTTTCCACTTTTGGGTTCTGCTTTCTAGAGCTATAGAAACAGCGTAAGAGAATCTGTTTTTCATATTATGACTGTTCTTGAAATAAGCTGCTGTTTCTTCCTTATTCTATTACCCAGATTATTTGCTATAAAAATCTGGAAGAGTCGATTTGTCTTAAAAAACATATGACCTAAAAATCAGGGGTGCCTGGGTGGCTCAGTCGTTAAGTGTCTGCCTTTGGCTGAGGTCATGATCCCAGGGTCCTGGGATTGAGGCCCATGTCGGGTTCCCTGCTTCGCAGGAAGCCTGCTTCTCCCTCTCCCACTCCCCCTGCTCATGTTCCCTGTCTTGCTGTCTCTCTCTCTCTCTCTCTCTCTCTCTGTCAAAATAAAATAAATAAAATCTTTAAAAAAATAAAATAAAAATCAAATGTATTTTCTAAGTTTGTCTCAATCAAAGGCTGCCATATAGCAGTAACTTCAGGGTCTTCACAGTGCTAATATTATCTCTTAACAAAGAATGGCAGCACATTTTTCACCATAATGAGCAATCAGTGTCTGAAACCACTAAAAATAGTTAGATAATGCATATTACCTAATTGCATGGCATGATACATGACTTTCTGATGCACAAATGAAATGCGTATTGTGTAGATTTCAGACTGAATCACTAAGTATTTAGGCATTAGCTGTGTACCATATACAATATTAGTTGGCATTGACAACATTAAGATGTAAAAGACATTCCTAAGAAAGTTAAAAAAAAATTTTTTTTGAAGATTTTCTTGTTAAGCTGTACACCCAACATGAGGCTCCAACTCACCAGCCCAAGGTCAAGAGTCGCATGCTGCACCAACTGAATGAGCCAGGTGCACAACATGTTTTTTTTCTTTATAGTAAAATTATTATAATTGAGAATTACACTCCGTATGAAAGTAGAAATTCTTTGAGGCTAGGGGTGGTACCTTTTATCTAATTCTGCAGTTCCTAGTACGGTATGAAGTAGGAACTCCTCAAGTGTTGTTTAAACAATTATTATGAAAATTGGTGATTGTAAAACCTTTTGATCTCTGGGTGCCTTAACATTCTTAAAAATTATTGAAGACCATAAAGAACTTCTGTTTATTAAGGTTATATATATTGATATATACCATATTAGAGATTAAAACCAGGAAACTTTGGAAATATTTAATTCACTTAAAACTATCAATGATAGACCTGTTATAGGTCGACATGAATAGCATATTTTAATGGAAAATAACTATTTCCAAAGAAAAAAGATTAATGGAAGACTGACATTATTTTATATTTACATGTCTTGCTTAATAGAACACAGCTGGATTCTTGTGTTTTTTTTCTGCATTAGGTTTGTTGTTTGGGTTGAAGTAAATGAAGAAAATCCAGCCTTACACAGGTTGGGAAAGGGAGAAGTTCTTTCATAGCCCATAACTTGGGGTGTTCCCCTTTGATACTGCACTGAAACTCAACAAGTGGTAGATTCTTAGAGGCCAGTTGCAATGTGGAATCTAAAACTACATCATTGTACACTTTGTACTCTGTTACATTAAAATCACTGGTCTATATTGTACTTTGAATGGATCTTTTACTCATGTATGGTTTGTAATATAATGCATTAGAGCTTTGGAAAATAGTGATCCACTGAGTTATGCAGATCATCCAAATGTTGATAAATTGCATTATATAATATCAACAAAGTCACATGCATTAATATGAGCTCTCATCTCAGCAGATGAGTCCTTAAGTATTGGGAAGCTGTCAGTCTCACCGTGGTAGATACAAGTTTTCCAAAATTCTAATTTTTTGCTTGACAGCTCAAATTTTATCAGTGGCAGCAAGTACTATGAATTGTTTTCCTTGAAGTGACAGGCTCATTTTGTTCACTTTGGAGAAAATGTCTGCCAAATATCCAAGTCTAAATAACCAGAGTTTTCTATTAGTTGTACTTTTAAGCAGAAATGGTGATGCATGCAAAAAGCAGCTACTTGAGCTCATAATTCAAACCATCACACAAACGCTTTTTCCTTATTATGCTTTGGTATACGGTGAAGTGCCTTGTGTGTATATGTCAGTTCTTCATACAGACTCTGAAAAAAATGTTCACTCAATGGTTGAGGTTTCATAAAATTAATCATTTTTACTCCTTCATCAAGAACATTCTTAAGTGAAAATTTGCCTGCGAAGAACACAGTGACTCTTAGTCCAATCTGGTGCCACTCCCTTGATCTGTGCTAAGTTCTCACGCTTTCAGCCACCATTGCTTTTTTTTACCAACCTGTAAATGTCAATACAGTGAAAAAAGATAAACAATGTCTTAGTTTCCTCAAAATAATTTTGACTTAGCAGACTGCTCGAAAGAGTCTTGGACTCTTGTGGTGTGTGGCCCACACTGAGAATCACTGTCCTAGGTTATTGTTACCAAAACTATAGCTGTCTTTGATGCCTATGTGAGAGATCATTTCAGCTTCCTAAATATTTATAATATCAATAAGAATAATGAAAATATGTTCTGATAAGTGCATACAGGATTACCCTAAATTTTCAGTTCCTTAAAAAAGATTAATGTCTTTTCTTTTTTTCTTAGAGAGAGGGAGAGGGTTGGGGAGAGGGGCAGAGGGAGAGAAAGAATTTCCAGCAGGCTCCATGCTCAGCACAGGCCCTGACTCAGGGCTCAGTCTCAACCCTGAGGTCATGACCTGAGTTGAAATCGAGTCAGATGCTTAACCAGCTGAGCCACCCAGGTGCCCCAAAGCAGATTAATTTTTCATCACCTTTCCGGATGTGGAAATATTATAAATAATTTGAAAATGCAAGGTGGAGTGTGTGCCTGGTTATGCCATTACACCACCCTTTGAATTTGTGAACTGTGCACTATATTTTTTTCTTTCTTCACATTTTAGTTTTTATAATTTTTTTTTAGCCAGCACATTTATCTTTTATTGTTAATCGAGCTTAGCGGGGAGCTCCCTGGGAGATGTCTGAGAGACGTGTTGGAAAGGAGAAGGGGCTTGGAGTAAGGGGGCGTCTCCTAAGGGACCCTCAACTCTGTGTTCCTAGACCAGGATATCAGATCAAGGAAAGGTGATTTTTCTGGGGTCTGTTTGCTGTAGTGTTGAGGATGATGCTTAATCATGTTCCTCTCCTCCTTCACTAACACCCACTTTTAGAATTCAGAAAGGTGAGAGCAAAAACATCAATAAATAAATGTTGATAACTATAGTTGGAAAGCTGGTGTTGGGGAGTGTGGCCTGGGTCTGTGGCCCAGTGGGCCTCTCACCTTTGCACTCACATGGAACTTGACTCATTAGTGCTGCCCCAGAGGCCATTCTAGAAGGAAGTGGAGAATGAGTGCATACTGTGGACAGGCAGCCTGCGGACAGGAAGAGCCACACTCCTCATGGCTTCTGTTGGCTCCCGTCCTGTGGGGACAATTATGGAGCAGAGGGAGAGAGATGCCACAGGTCTTCCTCCTGTAGTTTTCTTCCCGTTGACTGGAGTGAACTTTTCTCCCTATCATGGGAAGATGAGGAATGGGCAGTGGGCTTTTTGCTCCCTGACCTGACTATAGGCTTAATAACAAAAGCTCTTGCCACCGAGGGGAGAAAGTTGTCTGGGTTCTGTCAGAACCTGGTCCCGGGGCCCCCACTTCGTGAGGCCATTCCCCTCATATGTACAAGTGTCTGAAACCCACAGTGGCAATTAAGCCATAGCTTCCAGAGAGCTCCGAAATAGAGCAGAAGAGCACACTCTTCTGACTCTTCTGACAAGGCTAAAAATTTGCTCTTTATTTCCTATCCCAGATTTTGCCCAACTGAAAATTAAAACTCCTCAGAAGTTAAACAAGAGCTTGAATGGGAGTAGAAAATGTGCCAAGTAATATAGGTCAGCAATTTTAGTCCCCATTTAAATTCCCAGAGGAAAAATTGACATCTTAAAAATAAAATCTTCTTTGCCCTTTTATTTGTAGTTCAGTTACATCAAAATCAAAAATTCATAAGTTCGTGGAGGTAAGGCTCACAGAAGATTTTTCCTTGTTTCTGCTCTCTTAGCCAGAGAGGTCTGACTTAGGTGTCTGGGTAAAAGCAGGTTCCTTCAGCAAAATACACTTTCTTTCTCTTGAGTAGTATAGCTTCTCAAATCTGAAGTTAAATTAATCCCACCTCAAGTTTTTATGCATCTTATTTTAAAAATAGGGGGAAAAAAAAGTCATATCAGCATCAGCTCCATAGCCATGCAACTTGACCAGCCCTGAAACAGCCGAGCAAAACAAGGTTCTAGAGTTCTGGTCTTAGTTCACTCCAAACACACATTCCTAGAATGCTAGAGAGCAGAACCCGTGGCTCAATGGTGCATGGGGTGCTGGGGAGGACAGTCGACACAGGAAACCCCACTGGCTTTAGCTTTGCCAGGATATCAGGTCAAGCCATTTGTCCAGAGATTGGTTGAGAAAGTCTCCTATCAAGGGGTTAACTGTGGCATGTGTTCTCCATGAGGGAAGGAAAATCTGTCCATCCATGCTGTCTCCAATCTGAGATGGATTTATTTTACATGTCCCTGTCTGTAGTCACTCTGCCTTCCTAATATCCACGTCATCATTGGAGCACTTGTTCTCTCAGTTGAGTGCCACACAGCTGCTGTCCCTGCCACTTTGCTGCGGAGTCCTCCGTGTCTCGGAAACCAGTTTCCTGGGGGAGTTTGCCATTCATGCCCGTATTCGTTTTGGTTGAAAACCACCCTCAACTGCAGTCAGTGTAGATGTTTTTGAAACCTGTACCCCTCAGGACCTAGGGAGGACCACGACCTTTACTTGGTGCTTGTCCCTGAACTTTATGTTGGTGCTACTTTGTGAGCGTAGAAATATTCCTATCCTGTTTTGAGGGTTTGATGGGGAAAGAGCAATAAATAACAACCCACCTTCTCAAGTTAAGATCAGTGAAGAGATAGATCAGGTGGTTGGAAATCAAAAGAGCTTTGTTTTTGGTCGAATTGGAGTGGCGATTGTGGCTCAACTCTCCACATCAGTGTTCCTAGCAGTGCTCTGTGGTGCTCCCTGTAGTGCTCCACACCTTCAGACAGCTCTGCCAAGAGCACATTAGAGCTTCAGAGCCTCCGTGCTCTCTCAGAAGGACTGCCTACCAACTTGGTTTCCATTCATGGCATCCCCATAGGTGGCCTCTAGATCAGTGCTGTCCAGTAGAAATTCACTGTGAACCCCGTGTGGAATTTGAAATTTTCTAGTAGCCAAATTAAGAAAAGTAAAATAAAATAGGTAAAATCACCCTCATTAACATTTCAACATTTACCCAACATAAAAATACTAATGAGACATGTCTTCTCTCTCTCTCTCTCTCTCTTTCTCTTTTTAATGCTCTTTGAAATCCGGGGTGTATTTAAAGCACATATCAGTTCAGACTAGTCACATTTCAAATGTTCAGTAGCCATATGAATGTATTGGATAGATTCACTTCTCTGGAACCGAAGTCTGGGCCTGACCCACAAGTGTTTATCCCTGGAAGGAGACGAGCAGAAAAAAAGTGTAGTCTCCTCCTGTCAGGCAGATCTCAAAAAGAAAGGAAAAGGACTATCCGCCCACCATCAATTTCTTCTCCCTGTGGCACCAGACGTCACCCCTCCTGTCTGAGTACTGAAAGAAGCACAACTTAATTTCTTGGGGCCCATAGGGGAACCTTCTGCTTTATGGGTAAGGTAGGCACTCCAGAGTCGGAGAAAATGGTCCCTCCCACACATACCCCAATGGATGTCAAGCTAATAATAATAAATTATAAGACCTGAGATGTTCTCTCTCATCTACAGAAATCACTGTCCCTGCTACACAATAATGATAATAAAAGCTACCATTTGTTGTTTGCTATTATGTACCAGGCACTGGCTTGACATTTTACCTTATCTCTAATAATCATCACAAAAGCCCTGCAACATGGCATTAGGTCCTAGTTTAGAAATGAGTAAACTAAAGGTGAGATGTTAAGTGATTTGTTCAAGGTCAGAAGTGAGTTATCTTCGTCTTATCTACTCCATGTTGGAGGTCTTCAGCAAATGGTAATCTTTCCCTCCCTTAGGCAGGGCCCACTCACTGTGTTCAGAGGCAACCCATTCATATGTTGAATCCCTCTATTCATTACTCTCTTCCATGTAGTTCCCATCTGCCTTTTTGATCCACCCTCCTTTCTGTAACTACAGAGAAATAGAGCCACTTCCCCCTGCCCATGACTGCTCTTTGGGTAATGGAATAAATTATACCTTGTATCACCCAAGACTTTTCATCCCCATTTTTTCTTTATTTCTCAAATAACCTGGATTCCATGTGTTTTAATTCTATTCATCTTTTCCTTGACAGTTTATGTTCCCCTTAAAAAAAATAATCCCTCTGTGTTTTAGTTTCCTAGTGCTGTTGTGACTGAGTACTACTAGGCTTAAAGAACACAAATGTATTGCTTTACGCTTCCATAGGTTAGAAGTCTGACAAGGGTTTCACTGGGCTAAGATGGGGGTGGACAGAAACTGAGGACTCTGGAGGCTCTCGGGGCAAATCCACTTCCTTGCCTTTTCCCATATCTGGAGGCTGTCTGCCATCACTCCTTGGCTTAAGGCTCCTTTCCGCCATCTTCAGAGCCAACAGCATTAACCTCTCTCTGACCCTTCTGTCTTCACATTTTCCTCTCTGACCAGAAGCCAGGAAAGGTTCTCACATTTAAGAATCCATGTGACGAGACTGGAGCCTGTGTAGATAATGTAGGATAATCATCCCGTCTCAGGGTCCGAACTATTAATGTATCTGCACGGTCTCTTTGCCACGTAAGGAGCGTATTCACAGATTCCAAGAATTAGGACGTAGACATCTTTGGGAACTGTAGTTCTGCCTATCGATACCTTCACATATACTAAGGTTTTAGAGACTTCATAGGCTTTATAATAAGGTTTTATAGAAGGACTGAAGTTAGGGGTGCCTGGCTGGTTCAGTCAGAGGGCATGGGACTCTTGGTCTTGGGGTCGTGGGTTTGAAAATTGAAGATATAACACGTACATATTTTTTATCTGTAAGAAAATGGATTTTAGTTTATCCAGTATATAACATTTGTACTTTAAAGCCGAATAAACTACATTTTTCTCTGTTTCTAATTAACTGGTTGTGTGTGTGTGTAATGACATGGATCAATTATTGGAGTATATATTGTAACAATGAATACAGATCTTTCGATTATCATGACTTTTTAAATTGAAAGGATATCTAATCCACATTTGTCTCAGAAAGCACTGCATTTCTGAAGCTCCTGTTCCTGAGTGGAAAGTGGCATACTCCTATGTTTTTTAAGACTTCATCGTTTTTTAAGAGCAGTTTTACGTTCACAGCAAGGTTGAGAGGAAGGTACAGAGATTTCTATATGCCACTTGCCCCTGTCCAGGCACAGCCTCCCCCATTATCACCATCCCTCATTAGATGGTACATTTGTGACGACTGGAGAACCTACACTGACATATCGTCATCACCCATCGTCCGTAGTCTACCCTAGGTCTCACTCGTGGTGTCATATATTGTAGGGGTGTGGACAAATGTATAATGACACGTATCCATCAACCCATCATCAGAATATCATACAGAATATTTTCATTGCCCTAAAAGTTTTCTGTTCTCTGCCTATTCACTCTCTACCCTCAACCTCTGGCAACTACAGATCTTTCTGCTGTCTCCATAGTTTTGTCTTTTCTAGACTGTTACAGGGTTGGAAGTGTACACTATATGGTCTTTTCAGACTGGCTTCTTTTTTTTTTTTTTTAAAGATTTTATTTATTTGAGAGTAAGAACACACAATTTGGGGGGAAGGACAGAGGGAGAGGGAGAAGCAGACTCCCTGCTGAGCAGGGAACCTGACGTGGGGCTCGATCCCAAGACCCCGAGATCATGACCTGAGCCAAAGGTAGACACTTAACTGACTGAGCCGCCCAGGCGCCCCTTAGATTGGCTTCTTAAACTTAGTAATACAAATTGAAGTTTCCTCCGTGTCTTTTCATGGCTTGATAGTTTATCTCTTCTTGGTGCTGAATAATATTCTATTGTTGGATGTATCACAGTTTATATACCCGTTTACCTGTTAAAGGACATCTTGGTCACTTCCAAGTTTTGCAGTTTTGAACCAAGCTGCTATAAACATTCAGGTACAGGTTTTTATGTGGACGTAAGTTTTCAACTCCTTTTAGTAAATACCAAGGAGCATGATCATTGGAGTATATGTTAAGAGTATGGTTAGTTTTGTAAGAAACTGCCCAGCTGTCTCTTAAGGTGGCTTCACCATTCTGCATTCCCACCAGCAATGGATGGAAGTTCTTGTTGCTCCACATCCTCGCCAGCATTTTAAGTTGCCGCTGTTCCCTATCTTAGTCATTCTGACGAGTCTAGTAGGTGTGGAGTGGTATGTCGTTGTTGTTTTAGTTTGCATTTCCCTGAAGATACATGATGTGGAGTATCTTTTTATGTACTCACTTGCTATCTTTATATCTTCTTTGGTGAGGTATCTCTTAAGGTCTTTGGCCCAATTTTTAATCAGTTGTTTTAAAAAAAATTGTTTTAAGAATTCTTTGTGTATTTTGTATAACTTTGCAGAGTGAAAGTTTTCAATTTTAATTTAATCAGTTTTTTCACCGGTTTTGTCTTTGGTGCTGTATCTAAAAACTCACAGCCATATCCAAGGTCATCTAGAATTTTTTCTTTTGTAATCTTTTAGGAGTTTTATAGTTTTATGTTTTACATTTGGTTCCGTGGTCCATTTTAAGTTAATTTTTGTGTAGGGTCTAAGGTCTTTGTCTAGATTAATTTTTCTACATATGGATGTCCAGTTGTTCCAGCACCAATTGTCGAAAAGACTGTCGTCACCCCATTGTATTTCCTTTGCTCCTTTGTCAGAGATCAGTTAACTGTATTTATGTGGGCTATACTTAGGTGTTAGCCCCCTCCTCCCCAAATTTATGTTGTTCACTGTTGGTACTTTTTAATCATACTAACCTCAACTATGAAAATATTATAAAATGTTTCCTCAGTGTTACAATATGACTAAATGTTAACTTTCTTTTCCTCCTCTTCTTCTTCTTCTTTTTCTTTTTTAATCTCGTGGGTATTTTTCCCATTGATACCTGGTTTTGGTTTAGCCATCATTTGACTCCTTTGATTCTGAACTGAATGAGTTTTATTCGTGCCAGATACATTCAGGAAATGTTGATGTGAGTACTTTTTCATTGCTGTTGTTCTAGGTGCTGTAAAAAAAGACTGCCAAGTTTGCCTTTGAGAAGCTCATGGTTGATTGGCGCAAATGTATGCATGTGTAACAGATGAGTTATAAGTTAATATAAAAAGTACTATTTAAGGGTTTAATAAATGCTGTGTGTAGGAAGGAAGACACAATCAACATTTATTGAAGGCCTTCTGTTTTGTATATTTGTTAATAATGATACCCAGTAGTGTTTATTTCAAGATTTTCAAATGTGCGATATATACTACTCTCATCTGACTTTCAGCTAGCCTGTGCATATTATTATAGATGTAAACATTATCCTTCCATTCCTGCTCTTGAATGCTTTTGCTTTTAAGGAACTATTTTCTTCTGTTTCGCAGGGTGAAAGTTTAGTCCGATAAACATATCTTATATCTTGACAAAAATGCAAAAAAACAGGAGCTTAGGAGATAAGCATAGAAGAGAAAACCTAAAAAGGAATTGGGTGTTTTTTTTTTTTTTCCCATTATGACTGTCAAAGGCACAGAATAAATGGGAACAGAGAATACTTAAAGGATAGAGAATACAGTTTTTGAAACTTGATGTAATGTAACATAATTTACTCATATATAAATAAAATATAGATAGTCCTGAGAAAAATGACCATCTATTACAAGACTCTAAAGAAAGGAAAGTTTCCCCCTTTAAAGGTTTTACATGGTGTTTATACTTCCAAAGTTGATTATTTGTCCTTCCTGCCCTTTTTCCATTTATTAAGAGTAAAAAATCCATAAGTTCCTACAGAAGTCAATCTGATTTTCCCATTTGGCTTAGGATCTTCTTTTTTTTCCAAGTATACATCATTGGTTAATTTGTTCATTCACTGAACAAATATTTATTGAGTGCTGGGGAAGACAGCTTGTAAGATGGCCCTTAATGATCCCTACCTCCCAGTATTTAATCCCCTGTGTAATCCCCTCTCCTAGAATGTGGGCTGGATTTATTGATTTTCCTCTGATGAACAGAATACAGCAGAAATGATGGGTTGCCACTTAGAAAATTAGGTTACAGAAAGATTGTGGCTTCCTTCTTAGGTGCTCTTTCTCACTTTCTCTTGCATGACTTACTCTTGGGAAATGTAGCTGCCATGTGGTGAAGAGCTCCATATGGCAAGAGCCCAGGGCTGCTGATAACTATGTGAGTCAACGTGAAAGTGGATCTCCTCCTGCCACCCAACCAGGCCATCATATGAAACCGCAGTCCTGGCCAATCGTTTGATTATAACCTCAGGAGAGACCTTGATTCAGAGCCATACCCAGATTCATGATTTATAGAAACTATAAATAATACATTTTTAGCTTCTAAAATTGGGTAATTTGTTACACAACAATGGACAAATCATTATCAGTGCCTACTACGTATCAGGAATTGTTCTCGGTGCTGGTTATCTAGCACTGAACAGAATAGACAAACACCTGTGACCTTAGGGAACCATGCATTAGGGAGAGGTGGAAACCAGACAATAAACAAGAATGAGTAGGTTCAGACATGTGAAAGGGCAATCAATACAAGTGAAAAATAAACCTAGAAAGGACTCAAGATGCAAGATGGCTACAGTTTAAAATAAGATGGTCAAAGAAGACCTTACTGAGAAAGTAACATTCAAGCAAAGACCTTAAGGAAGTAAGGTGGCAATGGGCTCTTTGATTATCAAAGGTAACATGGATGGGGAAGTAAAAAATCTTGACAAGGGAACATGCTGGAGGAGCAGCAAGGAGGCCAGCATGGCTGAAGGGGAATGAGAGAGGAGAGCATGGGAGAGGAGGTCTGGTCAAAGAGGTAGCAGGAGAGCAGGACCTTGTATGAGAGAAACAATTTGGAGAATTTGATCGGGCCTGGCATTTTAGCAGGATTATTCTGCTGTCTGGAAAATGTTGTAGGAGGAATGGTAGAAAGAAAGGATATCACTTAGAAGGCAGTTGCAGTTTTCCAAATAAAAGATGAGAGTGGTTTGGATTTGGGTGGTAACAGTAAAAATGATGAGAAGTGGTCAAATTCTGGTTTGATTTGGAAGATAGGACCAAAGGGATTTGCTGATGTATTTGAGGTGAGATGTGAGGAAAAAGTTAATACAGGATGGTATCAGTATTGTTGTGAACATCTATATAGAGGTGCCATTTTCTAAGATTGGGAAGGAATAACTTTTGGGAGGGGTAGTCAGGAGTTTGTTGCAATATTAAAATTGATGTGACTTTTTAAGATGTCAACCATCAGAAGAAGCTGGGTCATGGGTAACTGAGATCTGTCTGTACTATTTTGCAATGTCTCGTGAGCCCGTAGTTATCTCAAAGTAAAGATTTTTGTTTGTTTGTTTTTTAAATATCGATATGACTTTTAATATCCAAGTCAGGCTGTTGACAGGCAGTTGTGTATATGAATCCGGAGGTCAACAGAGAAGTTGGCTGCAGAAAAACATTTCAGAATTGTCAGTGTATAGAGAGGAGTCAAAGCCAGGTGGCTGGATAATATTCCCGAGGGAGTCAGTAGGTAGAGAAGAAAAGCAGAGGATGAAGCTGTGGGGCACTCCAACATTAAGATTTGAGGATAAGGAAGAACCAACAAAGACTGACAGACTTCTAAGATTTTTTTTTAATTTAACAGTTTTTTGTTCATTAATGGAAAAAACCTAGGAATGAATGGAAAAAATGGTTTTGGAAGAAGAGGGGAGAATTTCTGCTGTAATTGGTGAGAGTGGATGGGCCCTAGAGCCCAGAAGGAGCGATTGACTGTGGACAACATCCCTGTCAGCCTCCCATGATGATAGCAGGAGGGAGGCAGAGCTGATGGGCACAGATGCAGTGGTAGGAGATGGACGCCATTGGCTTCTCACTGCTTCTATTTCTTCAGTCAGAAAAGAGGCAACGAGAGAAAACTGAGTGTGAGTATAAAGGAAGGACTGTGAAGATTTGAGAGAGGAGAAGATACAAAGCAGAAATCATTTAAGAGAGTGGGGAAAATAGGGAAATGTAGTCAGAAGGCTGCCCACCTCCAGCATTTTAATGAGCGCCTCTCCCAGTTTTTAATTATAACCCTAATTATGAGCTCTCAAAATGTTAGTAAGTCTCCCATCCCTAGAATCTGCATGTTTTGGACAAACCTACCTCCCCTTCCAGTACCTTGGCTTTCCCTATACTTGACCGTGCTGTTTGCCTTCTGCTTGCCAGATGCCTGTTTTTATCCTTAATAAGATTTATATGTTCATAAAACTTACTAGAATTCTTTCTTTTTCAGTTCAGTCATTTCTGTATGATGAAGTACAAATATTAAGGTTTCTTACCTAATGACCCAATACCAGTGTAGTGATTTGAACCATGCTTGGGCAGTAGTACATATTAAAATTAATGTTGGCTGTCACTGCTGATGATGTTGTTGCTGCTGATACTGAGTCCTATGTTAGTTTTATGGAGGAAATCCAAAGGAAATGTGAGATGCGATCCCTGCCTTCAGTGAGCTTACGATCTAGGAACACAAGGCAAACATGCATGAACAGAGCCAAGAATTCAAGGCAGCATGAAAGTGATCACGGAGTTTGAGTGTCATAATTTCCCCAAACATTATGTCATTTGATATTCACAGATCTCTTGTAGGGGTGGAAATTGAGCATGCATTATCATCTCCAGCACAGAAGGTCAGATTCCTGAAGGATAATTGTCCCAAGTTTTAATAAGGAGCAAGTGTCCAATCCCATTTTCACACCCAAGTCTCCTGGTTCCAAATTTGACATTGATTGCATGACACAGTTCTGCTCTCAGAACTGAGAAGAAAGGTCTGTAGCTGAAATAAGTAAAGTCCAGGACATAATAGGCTGAAATAAGTGAAGTCCAGGACATAATTAAGTACTTTTGTAGGTTCATGAGCCCATGAAAAGTCTGTCTTACCTTTAGGAAGTTGGAGAGTTTGGTCCAAGTGGGCCTATGTTATGAAGAGTCCCCAAAAGACACATAAGCAAGAGGCCCGTGGACACCAGTGCACAGTGCATGGGCTGGAGAAGGACAGTCTGAGGAGGGGAGCGAGAAGTAGCATTTGAGGGCCTGGGCTGTGCCAGGAGCTACTGCATACAGTATCTTCCAAACTCTTCATATCAACCCCATGGGGTCAATGATGCCCCCCCCCCATTTGACAGATCATCAAACAGGCTCAGGGGAGTTAAGGGCTTACCCTAGACCGCTAGCATTTAAGTGCCAGACCCAGGATTTGAACTGAAGTCTGTCATAGTCTGAAACCCTGTGCTAAACATGCTGTTTATACAAAAACTGCTCTGTTTTACAAATTTATTTTCACTTGTTACTATGCTTTAAATAATCTGCCTTAAAACTGATAACGTTATGTCTGTACAGGCTAGTGGGGCAGGTGGAGGACAGTCGTTAGAAAGATAAAACTGGAGTGCCTCTGTGGGGGCAGCAACCTAGAAATGACTCCGTGTGTAAAGCGTTTGAAAGCATAAGTTGGCATGAGGGGATCAGCCTCAGCTTTCCTCATGCTCCGTCCGTCTTACTGGTAAACCTGTGTGTGGCTCAGAACGAAGCTGTGTGTTGCACCTGGGGTTGGCGTTGGGTGACACTGAAGCGAGGACAGTCATGTGGAAACTCTTTCCTCGGACAAATGTGCAGTGTGCTCCGTGCTTTAGAATTCTGTGAGCATTTGTTTCAGGCTGTAAGGAGCAACCCCCACCCCCCGCACCCTGCTGCCCAGTCCGATTACTTCCGTTAGTGGGGCATTACAGTAAGAATACTGTGTCCATGGAGAATGTGAGTGAAGGGAGACTGTCTCAGTGAACAGCTCACAAGTCATGACCTCATGACCTGGAGGTGCAAACCTGCTCACTTGCGCTTCCTGCCCTCCTTCCCGCACTCTTACAATCACTCACACCTCCCCCCCCCCCCCCGCAAACATACTGTGCCTATTAAAATTGCCCCAGACAGGATCCTTTTGGATTGTGTCACTATCCAGTGTCGAGCAGCCTTGTGGGACAGAACTCTCAGACACCCAGCAGGTCATCATCCAGCCTCTGTGGCTGCCCCTGGCTGCAGTGCTGGTCCTTGGTCCCATCAGCTGTGGTCCAATTATGAAGAAGTTTGTTGCCAAGCAGATACCCTATCTTTAACAGGCCCCTTTTGGCTGCTTCCTTGAAGGAAGATCATGGACATGCATTCACTGTGAATATTAGGACATGTAGAAGTCTAAGAGTTGGCTCTTAAATGTCTGTCCGTGTCCCCCCGTAATGGTAAGGGGAGCTAATCTTTCCTTCCAGAGTCTCCCATAGACCTCCAGTCCGCACCTGAGTACTGGTGGGCGTGGACCAGTTGCCTTCATTTACCTCTTCACATCCAGCCTTCCAAACAGATGCCAGAAGAGAAAGAAGAGCCTGATATTGTAACATTGCTCTGTGAATTGTCCAGCCAGCCCTGGGGAGTACTTTATCACCATTTTAACAGAAAAGAAAATTAAATCTTAAGGAAGTTGAAGAACAGCTCCAGTGTCTTGTGAGCTAAAGGTGGCAAAGTCAAGATTTACATAGAGCCCTGCTCCCAAGATCTTGCTTTCTGTTAGCAACCTTGCCTGAAAAATTTGGCTGCAAAAGCCCTTCTGGGGCGATCATGATTATTGGCCTGACTGGCAAACCGAAAACTCATTCTCTGTGGGTGCTTGGAAAATTATTTCAAATTGGCTAAAGTAATAATTAGTAACAGAGATTGAAAATTGGCTGGTGCGATCAAAAATGAGGTTGCCCCTGTTCCCGAGGAGGGGTCTGGCTGGACACCAAGCCAATGTGTTTCTGCAGCCCTTGCAGGCTTTCTCTTTAATCCATGCAAGAAGGAGTGCACACTCCTTCCTGTGAAGCATGCAGGCTCTAAATCCACAGCGGGTGGAAATCGTGAGGAAGGCAGAGGAATAAATAAACAATCTCAGAATAATGTGCAGCAAATACCAAAGCATATTTTAACATGAAAAAAAGCAGCGGGGAAGAGAAGTCTGAAAATAACCTCCCTCCTGAAATGCTCTTCTCTGGCAGATTTCTCAGTTCTGAGTTTACTGTTCAGCTGTAGATCTTCAGTGATATGGGCTCCCTTTACCTCTCCATTCTTTGTTCATTCCGTGCACTCCATCCTCTCGTTTGAGGACCTTTTAAACTTATACACATATTTACCTCCAAATTGCTAGTCTGTAAATCCTTTCTCTAGCCTATACAGCAAAGGAATTTGGAAGAAAAAGGTGGGCCCTCTCCTCTGCCCTAGCGCCTACTGCTTTT
Organism: Callorhinus ursinus; assembly: GCF_003265705.2. Classification (NCBI taxonomy): domain Eukaryota; kingdom Metazoa; phylum Chordata; class Mammalia; order Carnivora; family Otariidae; genus Callorhinus; species Callorhinus ursinus. The sequence continues at coordinate 11,953,605 of NW_027397072.1, read as the reverse complement.
GCAAGTATTGGTACCTGCAGGAAGACCCTGGTCTAACTGCCCCCGCTCCCAGGATGCTAGTTGTTTTTGCCTGCTTGCCAGTGGGGGGTACTCTTCAGAGATGAAGCTGGTCAACAGGTAAGTTAGTGAAAGATTCATAACTGATGATTTGATACATGATTCATTATGTGGAAAAAGCAAGGTAGAAATGGTTAATAATTGGGTCAGCAGGGTCAACAGGGCTGGGAAAGGCCTCAGGGTAGAAGAAGTATTTGAGCTGAATCCTAATAAAGGAGGATATTTGTCATGAGTAGCACGGAGGGAAGGCTTAGAAGGGGAGGACCATTTCAGACAGATTTAGCAGTTTTAATAAAGGCATAAAAAAAAAACCCCTAGTACCTTCAGTAAACTACAAAAAATATGGTATCAATGAAAGCATAGGAAGGAGGCTCCAGAGATAGGGAAGGGCCTGGTAATTAAAACTCATGTCACTGGCTAAAGAGTTTAGACTTCATCCAGGTCATGGATGAGACATAACATTTTAAGCCAAGTAGTGACACTGTCAGATTTTCACTTTAGAATGATCACTTTGGTGATGACTGGAGAAGGAGCAGAAGGTACCAGCCTGGGGACAGGGAAACTCCAATGTGAAGACAACCGCAGCATCTTTTTTTTTTCTTTTTTGGAAATTGAAGTGTGGTCAACATGCCGTGTCGTATTAGTTTCAGGTGATAACATAATGGTTCAGCAGTTCTGTACATTATGGGGTGCTCATCGCAATAAGTGTAGTTACCACTGGTCCCCATACAGAGGTACTGATTATTGACTGTATTTCCTGCACTGTACTTTTCATCCCTGTGACTTGTGTATTTCATAACTGGAAGTTTGTAGCTCTTGAACCCTTCGCCTGTTTTGCCCATACCTCCTGCGGGACTCGATCCCAGGAACCTGGGATCATGACCTGAGCCAAAGTCAGACGCTTAACTGACTGAGCCACCCGGGCTCTCTGTATGTATTTGTTTTCACAGTGCATTTTTATAAACCTCTTTTGAGGAAATTCCACATACTACTTAACCTTTTTTTTTTTTCCCCACTGAATCACCTAGCAAAGTTCCTTAATCAAGAGTATAACCAGTTTTTGTCCAGTATACCTGGTCTGATGAGGGATTTTTAATGCCACCTGTATGTATGAAGACTATGAGACATTGATACCAGCTATGAGCAGATGTTAAAAATTCTCAGGAGAACAGAGAAAAGCAATTTTAAATCACCACTTACCCAGAGAAATCTGAGAAGTTTCATATATTAATATTGTAGCTTCTCAACATATTGAATTGAGATAAATTGATGGATCTTAGACACATCTTAAGTTCTTTTAATGGAAGCATAGTGATGGAGAAAGAGACAGGTTTATGTAGTCAGATCTTTTGAGTTCCCATCCAGCTTGACCTGGGAAAATTACTCTTATCTTCTGAGTTTTCCTCACTGTATAATGGGGAACAATAATTACTACTATATAAATATAGATTAGTTTTAGAATTTTTTAGACACAAATAAAAAAATCCAATTAAATTGGCTTAATTGACCAGAAAATTTACTGGCTAATGAACTGAAAGGTCCAGAGGTGGGGCTGACTTCAGGGTTGGTTGATCCAGCAGCATGCGGTCATCAAGGAACCAATTTCTTCCCATCTCTCTTCACTGCTGTCTTATGGTGTTAACTTCATCATAGGGTCTTTGCTTCAGTGTGATGGCTGTAAGTAATCGGGGCTGCATTGCTTCCTAATTTACGTCAGCCAGATAGAGTGCGAAAGCTTCCCCACAGGCACCAAACAGAAATTCTAAGTTTTCTGCTGATAAGATCACCAGGTACTGATTGGCTTTGATCTGGATTTGCCCGAACTAATAAACACTGTGGTGAGAGGCGTGAGATCCTGCTGAACAATCTAGTTCTAAGCCCCAGAGCAGCACCGAGTGGGTCCTCCGCAGATGGTCGGTTAGCTCTTGGTAAACGTGGTATTGAGTGGGTATAAGGGAGATGCCTGAAATATCTGGAACATGTACCATGAGTAACTATGGTGAGGATTAAATAACATGACATATATAAAGATTTTGGTGCAAGTAGATACACAAGTATTGGTCAGTTCCCCTTCTGCTTTTCTTTATTGCTCTTTCTGTTTTATTCTTACTTATAAGGTAAAAAAAAAAAAAAAGTTTGAATTTTTTTTGGTCCAATTTCAAAGCTCTAGCAAACAGTTTTCGTTTTGAATGATCCTCTGTAGCTTTCAGTGTTGAGTTAAGATCTGGATTTTCAGATCCACATTTGGTTTTGATATAAATTGAGTGGATCTACTTAGAATGATCTTAAGTACAATTTGTATTGTGATTCCAATGCATGCATATGATAGGAAAAGATTTTTAAATGGAAAATTGAATGAGTGCTTTTAGATCTTGTTAAAACCTGGATATGCACAACAGCAATGGAAGGTAGTATTCATTACTGATTGCAGTAATATTTCATCTCATTTCTAACATTCTTCATGTCTTTCTCTATTAAGATAAAGGTGACCTTCAAGCTATTGAAAAACTTAGGAATGTATTAGCTTATGTCACTGCTGAAAGTGAATAGTAAAGAAGATCGGGCCATTGACACTTGCTGAAGAATAATAATATTTCTGTGGTTAGTCTACAAGGCAAAAGGCAGAGATAAAGTGGCCTCTGTTCTGTGTCATTCATTTTTATTGTATAAGCAATTGATGGTTAAAGCAAAAAAACAAAGTTATAACGTTGATTTTCTGTTAAGTATATAATTGAAGGTGACAAAACGTGAATTCTTATTTTTGTGGTTGAATTCTAGTTAATATATTAAAGCAAAATTTATAAGACTTCTCAATTTTCATTTTCTGTTGTATAATACTTAAGATACTATTTTATAATATTTTATATTTGTAATTTAAAAACAGTGCTTAAAGGAGCACCTGGGTGGTGCAGTTGGTTAAGCATCTGACTCTTGGTTTCAGCTCGGGTCGTGATCTCAGGGTCATAAGATCGAGCCCCACATTGGGCTCTGCGCTCAGCGGGGAGTCGGCTTGAGATTTTCTCTCTCTCCTTCTCCCTCTGCCCCTCCTTCCACTCTCTCTCTTTCTCTCTCTCTCTCTCTTTCTTAAGATAAATAAATCTTAAAAAAATAAAAAAATAAAAACCGTGCTTAAATGCTATCTAAGTACTGAGAATTAAACATGAATAAGATATGGGTCCTGTTCTGATGGATCTCATAATCTAGTAAGGAAGGCAGACATAAAAATAAAACATATATGAAGCATTCAGTATCCATATAGAAGTTAATGGTGTGTCGTCGGTAAAAAATAAAGTGATTTTTTTCTTTAATGAAGTCAATTAAATCTAACCCGGACAATTTGATACCTCGTTGGTAACCCTGACATTTGCTAGCCCCTGCAAGTCATCCTGTTATTGTTGGAGCAGCTTTGCAGGTGTTCTACAGACGGAGTTATACCCCATTAGTGAGTCCTGTAATTTAAGTGCTGTGATCGGCATTCAAAACAAACAAACCAAAAAGACTAGACTGTAGATTAACATCAGAAACTATCAGTATGCCTCTCATCACAGTAGGGGTTGTATTGTTTCAGGAAACTTGTTTGTTTTTAATATATTCATATATAGATACAGATACTGAGTTTTGCTATGCAGTGTGCTTCTTACTCTGGGTCTTAGACAGAAGGGTTTGGAACCTGCTGGTTCTGCTGATAGGCACCTGGCTACATATATCGGGGGAAGTGCATACTGGGGCAGCTAGCCCAGGACAGCATATTGATGTCTTAGTTCTGTTATATGTATCATCTAAATTCAGAATTGCCACCTTCTTTCATCTCCCCCTTCCCCCCCCGCCAACCTGTCTGGACTCTTGCAGTGACCTCTTACTGCCGCTCAGCTGCCTTCCCAGGAGCCACTTGCAGCTGTATCCCACATTCACCGTCAGCCAGTTGATTGGGTCCTTCAGAAGCTTAAAGTTCCCAGAGCTTGCAGTCATGGGTCACACACTTTCATTGCCCTTAGAATTAACTACAGGAAGCTTTTGCGAAAGACAGGTTTCTTCCCACCAATGCCAGTGCCTTCCCTAACCCCACACACAGAGTCATAAGTCTAACAGGGGCTCAAGATTTTTCATTCTTGAAGTAGTGCTCAGTTATTTAAATGCAGGTGGTCTAAAAAATCACACTTCAGGTAATAGTGTGCAAGATAAAGGCACCAGCATAGTTGAGTTCTGGTGAGATCCCTTTTCCTGGTCCGTGGTTGGCACCTTCTCCCTGTGTCCTTACACAGTGAAGGGACAGGGAGCTCTCTGGAGCATCTTTTAGAGGGCGCTTGTCCCTTTCACAAGGGCTCCACCCTCATGACTGAAGTACCTCCCAAAGGCCCCACCTACTAATGCCATCACTTTGAGGGGGAGGGGGATAGGATTTCAGCATATGAATTTTGAGGGAACACAAATATTCGGACTGTAGCCTTTGATATCTAAGATTTTTTTATCATAATTTTAAATGGGTACAAAGGGTGATGTAATTCTCTATATTTTAATTGTTGACATTAAAGTAAAACTGTTAGGTAGCTTTGTTTCTATCAGGGTAATCTACAATAATATAGCGATTTGATAACGACCACCGTCCCTTTAAAAAGTATAAGAACAAGCACATCTTTAGCAGTTAGAATGGTTGCATCTTTCCTTTCTCTCAAAGGATTTGTACTCTTTCTTTTGCCAAAGAGAAATAAAGCTGGGCACTAGTTAAAGGCAATAAAGACAGATTTTATTTAGTGATAGCTACTGCACGTTCATTGAGTTCAACTTCTCTGAAACAAAAGGCAGGAGACTTTCAGGGCTGGGCTGGAAGGGCCCTGTCTGGGCCGTGGTGGGGTTGGTGCATAGGACTGGGTCATCTGTTGATTGACACCGTCCTAGAAGAGAAACAAGCTTCTGGAGTCTTTATGACAGAAGATAGTGGTGCAAGGTGGAGCTGGGTGCTCTGCCCTCCCACAGGATGGGGAGCAAGGGCAGTCTTCCTGAATGCTTGCATTTCAAAGAGATACTTCCAGGTGACCCTTCTGGGTGGTAGCAGATTTACATGTCGAAGAGGCAGAGAAAGGATTTAGAATGGCAAGCCTTCTAAAGTTACTGCTCTAAGAGTGGGTTCAGGGTCCTACTGGCCTATCTCTGGGTTTTGGCTAGAACAAACAGTAAATTCTACTGGCAGTTTTGAGCTTTCCCAGGAAGGAATCTTAAGAGACACTGTGGTCATCCTAGAGACATAGCCTTAAGCTGCTAGATGTCCCACTAGAGTTTGGTCATGCCCCTTAGTGAAGGAGTCCGGGAGTCAGTGAGCAAACGAGCAGAGTGGTTTTTGTGCCAGGACTTTCGTAGTTCCCCTTCATGTAATTTTAGCACAGTGCAGTGTTTTTATGCTTAAAAGTCATTTCTCTGCATCAAAAATCATTATACAAATAGAAATTAACGTTTAAAATTTTTCTTGTGACCATAGAGCTCTAATATTTAAAGAAATTACTCTGTATTGAGTTACTGTTTCAGGTGTACCTTTGATCGCAACAACATAGATGTGTTAACTTTTGATAAATAAGGATCCTAAAATTAAAATTGTATTTAAAATGTACCTCTTAATGAGATGCATAGGGCTTTCAACATTGCTTTTTAATTAGTTTATGTGCCCTTCAGTGAGTATTACTTATTGCTGGATTGAAATTGCATTCAACATCCGTTGTTTCCATTTTACATTTTTATAGATAGGAATATTTAAAAACCTTGTTCACAGTGGTTGGGGAGGGAGTTTTGCCATAGCAGTGCCACTCAGGTTTGCGCCCTCCAAGTTATCAGCCAAAAAAATCCCATCATGATCTATTGTGAAAAATTATTTTTCATGATTTATCAACTGCCACCTCAATTAGATCTTTCATAAATTTTGTTGAAAGTACAAGAACTGGAAACCTTGTGACATGCAAAAAGAAATTCATTATTCAGTTGTTGGAGTCCTGTCACACACCAGTATTTTCAGTTGTCCCTTGTCACGTGTTCTGGAACTTTCTAGACTCCAGGACGATGTGGCAGAGTCAGATTCAGAAAGAATGTGATGCATGTCTTTCTTATGTAAGTGGAGCAAGGCCTATGTGAAAGGTGAGCTGAGAAAGAGAGTAGGTTTGACATCTTGACCTCCAGAATCTCCTCGAGATCAGTTTGAGGACGGATCTTGGAGAAGGTGAAGATTTAGAAATGGATTCCCTTAGAACCATCTGCACTGGTGTACCCTTCAGAAAAGCTTTGCATTGTGCTATTGGCACACGTACCCCAGTTGAAGACCATTGGCCTAAAGGCGAATGTGTTAAGTTCCCCACTGTGGCACCCTGGTGACCCCAACCCCATCCCTCCTTTGCGGGACAGTGTCCTGCCCAAGCACACACACAGTTTCCGTTGGTGCCCCCACAGGCTTCTCCTCGCCCCTAGCGCGGTGATTGTCTGGGTCTGGCCTGGGAGTGAGACTGGAGGAGGAGGTATCTAGCTTTTCGTGGGAACGGGGTGGGGGGGCCACCGTGGGGCATCACAGTCCTGGGATTGTTTGCTCTTTTTCAAAAACACTTCTTCCTCTTTTCCCCAAATACACTGTTAGCTGCTGCTGTGCACCCCCTCCCCCCACCACCAGAGATTCTTTGAGGTAGTGAGCTGCTAGGTTTGGGGGGAGGTATTCTATCCCTCAGGTGTTCTAGAGTCACAGTCCCAGAACATCCTCTTTTATAAAAGCCTTTTTAAAGTCCTCATGCTGCTGTCTTTGCCCGAAATCCCCCCCACCTGCTCCATCCACATGAATTCTTGCTCATCCTTCAAGTCCTGGTTCAGGTATTACCTCTTTTGTTAAGACTTTCTTGCCCTTCTAAGACTGTTTTTCTTGATGCACCCACATCCTTCGTTTATACTCTTTACATTTTATAAGTGCTTATTTTTGAGTTTGGCTTTCCCAGTACGATATATGTTCTTCCCAGGTAGAGATCCTGTCTTATTTTACCTTTGTATCTCCTGTGCCAAGACCAGGGCTAGCATATGGTAAGTGGAGAAGTGTCTGTGCTTGAAAAGGAGGAGGGAGAGATGGAAGATTCTGTCTCCCTCTCCCTCTGCCCTGCTCCCGGCTTGCGAGCGTGTCCTCTCTCTCTCAAATAAATAGAATCTTTAAAAAAAAAAGTATCTGCTGAGTAAAATTGATCAGCCTGAAGGAACCTGTAGATGAGGAAAGGTGTCTTGGTGAGTTTGAATCAAGCCATGACCTGAAAAGGGTAGTACTGATCCTGTCAACTTCTGCTTAAGCTCTTTCCGGTCATGCCTTCCCAGTCATGGTGGTAAAGCCCTGTCCCATCAGCCTGGCAGACAGGCCCTCCGTGTGGTCACCACTGCTGGGTTCCTCCCCATTCCCTGAAGGCCCTTCACTTGCACACTCTCTTCCAGCCAAGCCAGCCGACTCGCTTCCCCACTTGCTCCTTTGACCTGGTGGCTCTTGGAATACTTCTCCTGTCCTCCAGCCTCCTCACTGCTGAGGATTCCCCTCAGGAGTGGCTGCCATTGGCAGATGTCTCCCAGCCTCCCAGCTGCTCACTTCCAATTGGGACAAAGCTCGCCTTCTGAGGCCTCTACATGCCTCCTCCTTACTCTCTTGCTGTTTTGTAAGGATCATGCTTCTTTGTCCTGTCTTTTCTCTCTCTCTATTTCAGACTAGCCTTTCACATTCCCAGGGGAAGGGACCTGATCGAATATTGTCTGTGTTGCCAGCACCCAGCCCACGAGCAAATGTATAGCATGTATTCACCGGATGTGTATCAAATGAATACATTCCAAGTGATCACTAGTTTAATGTCCTTGTGTCTCTTCTGCGTGGCCTCCTCTCGCCACAACGGGTGTTGTGCTGATGGCACACATTGGGTCCCGGTTGGTTGGTTGGTTGGTTGGTTGGTTGGTTGGTTTCAGGTCCTTTAAAATATCCTTTTGCAATTTTTGTCTCCAAAGGCCTTCTCACAGGAACAGGACATTGCCGGGTCCGTAGTAAATTGGAGTCTTTTGGCCCAGTCTGGACCACAGGTTTCTAGGAACACCTTGAGAGCATGTCATTTCTTTGTACTTCTAAAGGTTCTCTTTCCCCTCCTATGTTGATCAGAGTTGAATGATTTAACAGCTATTTTCTGTTTGTGATGTGCTGGACATTGTTTAGGAGCTAGGAATACAGAGATTAAAAACAACAACAACAACAACACAGTTTCTACAAAGGATCTCCTTGACTAAACAAGGAGACATACAAGTACCCAGGTGATTTGAATGTGATGTGATACGTTCTTTGATAAAAGTAAGCACAGAACGCTTTAGAAATGTCTGTGAGTGGTTTATGACCTGGAGAGGAGATCTTGTCAGGGATGCTTCCAGATGTGTGAGCTCTGAACTGATTGTGGAGGGACAGATGAAGGGAGGTTTGAGAAAGAATGACATTTTTTACTCAGATACCTGCAGTTTCATATTTTTCTTCAAAATAAGATTCTTTGACAGTGTGTTTTTCAGTGGGAACTGAATAAGGCATTTTTATATAATTGTAATCCTCAGTATACGGGTTGCCTTCGGTAGCTTCTAATTCCTGTACCTCAGATTCCATAACCAGCCTGGTACTCAAGGCCACTTACAGTTTATTCTCAATTCTCCTTTCCAACTATAGCTGTTTAATGTTGTAGATCAGGGGGTCACCCAGCCTTGGCCTACAGGTTAGATTCAGCCCCCTGCCTGTTTTTGTTATAGCCCTTAGCTCTGATTGGTTTTTACACCTTTTTAAAGGATTGTAAAACCAACCAACCAAAGACCATGTACAGAGACCGTTTGGCGTGTCAAGCTGGAGTATTTTCTACAGGGCCCTTTAGACCTCTGCTCTTTCTAACCAGTGCTCCCTAGTGGTTACACATGTACTGTAAACCACAGGCTTCCCCACCTCTGCAACTCTGCTTCTGCTGTTCTCCCTTTTAAAATGTGCTCATTCATCCATTAATTCACTTTCACATTCAACAAATTGAGCAGTCGTTATATAACGAGCCACCATTCTGGGTTTGGGGTTCTGGGAATGTAACAGTGACAGACAGCACATGGAAATGTAATCATGTCAGTAGAGGGTAAGGAGAGAGAGAGAGAGAGAGAGAGAGAGGGACACCGGTTAAGAGGGGGAGGGAGTACTAGCTTTTATGGAGTGGTCAGGGGAGGCCTTTCTGATGAGGTGGCATTTGTGCCAAGTCCTCAGGAATGACCGTGGGGATACCTGGAGAACGTCTTAAGCAGAGGGACCAGCATGTGGAAAGGCACAGAGGGACTGCACGGAAGTCCGTCTGTCTAGAGTGGAGCAAGAGTGTTGAGAAAGGGAGGAAGAAGGATTAGACAGGTAGGGTAGGGAAAGAACAAATCATAGCGGGTTTCATCGGGCATTGAAGGCTGAGTTTTACTCTTAGTGGATTGGGAAGCTGTTAAATAGATTTAAGCAGAGGAGTGACATGGTCAGATTGATGTTTTTAAAATATCACTTTGCTCCTGGGTAATGCTGGAGTACCCAGTAAGCCCCAGGATCATAGTGGCTTACCACAACGAAGGTTAATGTTCCTTCATGCTCCTAACTCAGTAAGAGACTGTAAAGGGCTCTACCACAAAGCCACTTAGCATCCAGGCTGATGGAAGCTCTTCCGTCTCGTATTGGTGGCATCTGGGACCTGCCCCCTCCTCAGTGCCATGGCTGGGAGAGAACGCACACTGGATCATGATGCATGGGGGTTATATCTTGCCTTGGCTCACAAAAGAAATGTGTCTCCTCTGCTCAGATTTCCTTGGCTGGAACATGGCTCATGGTAGCTGCAAGGGGATTGGCAACTGTGGTAGGGCCCCTGGAATGCTTGTGTTTGGTGAGCACTGTGCTCTCTGCCATAGCAGGAGACCAGTTAGAACCATCACAGTACAAGAGAGGCGAAGTGGCTTAGAACTGTGGGGTGGCCGTGAACATGGGGGAAATTGGGTAGAGTCTGGATGTATTTCAAAGGTAGACCCAGTAAGATTCGCAGCTGTCAGGGATGACTCCTCAATTTCTTCCCCTTCCCACCATCTTATTTCCTATACAAAATATGATTTCTTTGAGCCTGGCTCATGTTTTCTTTCATTTTTCCACAGGGCCTACAAAATAGATGCTGAATACATACTTTTTGAGTAACAGAACAATTTAGGCACTTTAACATTATTTTACAAAATCTAATTTTTTTAATTAACATAAAATGTATTATTTATTTCAGGGGTACAGGTCTATGATTCATCATTCTTACACAATTCACAGCGCTCACCATAGCACATACCCTCCCCAGTGTCCATCACCCAGCCACCCCATCCCTCCCATGCCCCTCCACTCCAGCAACCCTCAGTTTGTTTCCTGAGGTTAAGAGTCTTTTACGGTTTGTCTCCCTCTCTGGTTTCATCTTGTTTCATTTTTCCCTCCCTTCCCCTGTGATCCTCTCTCTTGTTTCTCAGATTCCTCATAGCAGTGAGATCATTTGATACTTGTCTCTCTCTGATTGACTTATTTCACTTACACAATACCCTCTAGTTCCATCCATGTCATTGCAAATGGCAAGATTTCATTTTTTGATGGCTGCATAATATTCCATTGTGTGTGTGTGTATATATATATATATATACACCACATCTTCTTTATCCATTCATCTGTTGGTGGACATCTAGGCTCTTTCCACAGTTTGGCTATTGTGGACATTGCTGCTATAAACTTTGGGGTGCACATGCCCCTTCAGATCACTACATTTGTATCTTTGGGGTAAATACCCAGTAGTGCAATTGCTGGGTTGTAGGGTAGCTCTGTTTTCAACTTTTTGAGGAACCTCCATACTGTTTTCCAGAGGGGCTGCACCAGCTTGCATTCCCACCAACAGTGTAGGAGGGTTCCCCTTTCTCCGTATCCCCGCCAGCATCTGTCGTTTCCTGACTTGTTCATTTTAGCCATTCTGACTGGTGTGAGGTGGTATCTCATTGAGGTTTTGATTTGGATTTCCCTGATGCCGAGCGATGTTGTGCACTTTTTCATGTGTCTTTTGGCCATTTGGATGTCTTCTTTGCAGAAATGTCTGTTCATGTCTTCTGTCCATTTCTTGATTGGATTATTTGTTCTTTGGGTGTTGAGTTTGATAAGTTCTTTATAGATTTTGGATACTAGCCCTTTATCTGATAGGTCATTTGCAAATATCTTCTCCCATTCTGTCCGTTGTCTTTTGGTTTTGTTGGCTGTTTCCTTTGCTGTGCAGAAGCTTTTTATCTTGATGAAGTCCTAGTAGTTTATTTTAGCCCTTGGTTCCCTTGTCTTTGGTGATGTTTCTAGGAAGAAGTTGCTGTGGCTGAGGTCGAAGAGGTTGCTGCCTGTGTTCTCCTCAAGGATTTTGATGGACTCCTGTCTCATGTTTAGGTCTTTCAACCATTTGGAGTCTATTTTTGTGTGTGGTGTAAGTAAATGGTCCAGTTTCATTCTTCTGCATGTGGCTGTCCAATTTTCCCAACACCATTTGTTGAAGAGACTGTCTTTTTTCCATTGAACACTCTTTCCTGCTTTGTCAAGATTAGTTGATCATAGAGTTGAGGGTCCCTTTCTGGGCTCTCTGTTTTGTTCCACTGATCTATGTGTCTGTTTTTGTGCCAGTACCATACTGTCTTGATGATTACAGCTTTGTAAGAGAGCTTGAAGTCTGGAACTGTGATGCCGCCAGCTTTGGTTTAATTATTTTTATGGAGCCCAATGTGGGGCTTGAACTCGTGACCCTGAGATCAAGACCTGAGCTGACATCAAGAGTTGGATGCTTAACCAGCTGAGCCACCTAGGCGCCCCGAAACTTGTATTTCTTAATCTCACCTTATAGTCTTTCAGTGACAAACCTGTTTTTATAAAGAGTGAAAAGCTTAAGTGTCCAATGAAGCAAAATGCCCAGTTCTTATATCTTCTATCATAATATCATTCGGCCTCTTATACAGGCCCAGCTCCCTCAGGAAAATTAATTTAGGGTTGCATTTGTTTACACTCTATATTCTTAGTAACTGTTGGGTTATTTAGTTATTCTGAAAGATTATTAAAAATAAGGGGTGGGGGACCTTTTCTGACAACACTGGTGATGAGGTCCAATAATTTAAACTCCCAGAAAATTCACTTGCCTCTAGTGGCTATTCTATGACCATTCCATAGCAGTTTCTATGCTATGGAACAGAAAGCACAGACATCAGTGTGAGGCCTAGACTCAATATTGCTCGGCAGTTAGAGTTTCCATGTATATAAGCCAGTAGATGATGCACTTGTTGGAATAGATGATCTGCTGATGGACCAGCCAGTCTGAAGAAACAGATGAGTCCAGGATGACTTGTGTGTGTCTTGGTATTAAAACGGGTAGGAATGTGCCTTGCAAAGAAGAGAGGAGAGAGCATTTTGCTGAGACAAGATACCTAGTGATCCCAGGGAATGATGAAAAATTTATGTATATAGAGCTTGGAATGGGGGCTACAATTTTATTTGAGAGTAGAGGTTAGCTTGGAGCCAGCTTGTGAAAGACCTGAAGTACCATACCAAGGAATTTTCCAAGCTTATGGAAAGGTTTTTCTAGAAGGGATTATGTGGCAAATTGATTAGGAAGATAAAAAAAACTAACCGGTAGAAGATGGCCTGTGTATTGTATCAGTTGGTCAAATTACAATTCAGCTTATTTTATATATTATCTCATTTAAATTCTCAAAAATGACATTGCATACTAGATGAGATTTTTCACATTTCACACAGAAGAAACAAAGGCTTGAAGCATTTTGTCAAGTTGTCTAGTCACCCAGTAGTGAACATTAAGCACAGGTTATCTGAGGTGAGTGCTCTTCCTACTTACCAGCTATTCCAGGGGTGGTTGACAATGGCACGTTAAATCTTGGACAACCAAGACCGCATCTGGATCTGTCCCAGGGCATGGAGACCAGCTGTTTCTCCCAGGATGCTACTCCCTGCATGTGTGAATTGCCCGCCCTGTCCCTACTCTCTAGCCGGTCTGTGGTTGAAATTCTTCCATGGCCCTCAATAGGCTAGGAGGGAATAGACGTTTGGCCAGCTGGTATATCCAAATATTCCCCAAACCTGTCTTTCTTAGGGAGACAAATATAAGTGACTAGAAAGGAAGGGTTCACTCTGCCATATTCTTATTTGTCTTTGCTTCTGTGGAGCACCCAGCCAGCATGCACCCATCATCGCTCTGTCAGAGCCTGTGAGGAGGTAGCTACAGCAAAGTGGAAGCTGTGTGATGTGTGGGGAAAGGGCAGCACCAGCTCCATAACAAGGCACCTGGATGCTGGCTTTTACTCTTGTCTCTTACTTGAGGAACCCCAGCATATCTCACAACCTCCCTGGGGCTCAGTCTTTCCATCCACATGATGGGCGAAGTAAGGAGGGCTATGAACTACACAAGGTCTATTATCTTCTATTTCTCCACCACAGAAAAGAGTTCACAGTGTATGCAAGTGAAGAGAATAATGTAACTACTTGCCTGTCAGTTGGGGGCTTCTGATTTTGTTGTATGCCACGAGTCCTTGGAGCTAGCAATCTGGCCACAAAGCGTACTTGAAGCTGCATTTGCAAAGCACACACTTAGTTAAAATTCAGTGGAAATAGTACTTCCTAAAGTTACCTTTTACCCATATGAACATGGGATGAAGAAAATGTCAGCCATCTGCATTATACAACATGAATTCTGTGTAGAGTGACTTGGAGGGAGCTGGTGGGAAATGGAGGTCGGGAGGGGTTGGCCTCCTAGTACGGTCACTGATGCCATGTTTTGATGCCTGTGGTACTTTTCAGAATAACCAGAGACACACGGTAACTGATTTTAAGAAATAACAGTAAAGATAAGATTTTGCCCTAGGACTCTATCTGTTTTTATTTTATTTATTTCTTTAAATTAACACAACGCCCTTTTAAGGCTATAGTAAAAATGTGCTTGAGTAGTTGACATGAGGCTAAATCTAGGATCCAAAGCAGCACAAATCAGTCGGGCCTGAAAAGGCCCAACATGGCTGACCGATATGTGGTACCTCCGTCAAGATGGGTCATGTTTAGACTTGAGGCCAGGTAAGCTTAATATTTTTAATAATAGAAAAATATGATTCCTGCATGCCTAACAAAATGACTCTCACATATCAGAATTCAATAAATACTTGGTAAGTAAACAAGTGAATATGACATTATTATAGAAAATTTGGAAAGTTGAGAACAAAATTGCTCATAATCCCAACATGTTAACGTTAATAGTCACTAATATTTGTGTGTGTGTGTGTTTATTTGTGTTCAGCCATACACACAGGGTTAGTTTGGATTTTAATATAAGCATGACGTAGACAGTTTTATGATTTCTGATGCCTAAAATTTAACATTTTATGATACGCACTTTCCAAATTGCTATACTGTTTTTATAATTCTGATTTTAATGATGGCATAATGTTCTATCTAGTAATTTATCATAAGTTAGTTACCATTTATTTTATATCAGGCGATTAGATTGCTTTTGAGGTTTTATTTTATAGTCTTATTCCAGTTAAAATCTTCATGCCAATACTGTTTTCTTCTTTTTAATTATTTCCTTATAGTAAATTATCAAAACTGGTAATTGTGGTTGTAGAAATGATTCCTCCTTTTTTCACTGTAACCAGGACTCTGTTTGAATGCCAGTTTCATCATATCACTGCCTACTTTTGGATATTAGATTAAAAAAAATCTATATTTACTAGTTTAATAACGCATATGGTCCCTCATATTGTTTCCTCACAGAAGAAAAGCTAATATTACAAAAGCCTATTCACTGGTTAAAGTTATATGTTAACATTTCACTTTGGTTCTCTCTGCCTCACTAGTACCTTGTTAAATGTGGTGTCTCTGATAACGTGGGGCTGGCTTGTCTCACTGTTGTTCAATCCCTTTTTGTGTCGAAGCTGTCTGTGGAAGCACGTAAAGAGATGACTAAAAAGGCTATTCAGACAGTCAAACATTTTACTGAGAAGATGCGGAAAAGAAATTTGGAAGACGACATTCAGGAAGCTAGTGACTCTAAAATGACCTATGCAGATGCCCTGAATCATCTGGAGAAATCACTTGCTCACCTGGAAACCCTCAACCACAGCTTCCTTGTTTCTCTGAAGAATAGTGAGCAGGTAATGAAGTGAAAACTGTTCCCCATGCTCACTCACTCAGATGACATCAATACACGCTTTCATTTCTCCTCTCAAGCCGTATTAGTGGTTTTGCTAGGGTTTTCAGTCTTGCAGATGTCTTTAAAAATGGTCCTCAACCTTTTATCCTTTAGCTTCTTCATTACATCCTGATTGTCGATTTGGTTTTCATTTCTTTGAAAAGGATTTGAGGCCACTTATCAGGATTAATCTCTGGCAGGGAGGAGGTGGGCAGGATGGGGAGAAAGGACCCTGAGTTAAACCCAGCTTGGGTGCCTGGGGGAGGGAGTGGTCACTGAAGCTGAGAAATGATCAGGACAGTGGTTTGCAAGCTCGACAAGCTGGTAGGTGTTTTGCTGTCTCAACCGAAAAATGATAGATTTTTTTCTCCCTCATTTTCAGAAAAATTCAGAAAGAGCCATCTGTACCTGCTTCAACAGGTTTTTTTTCTCCAGTTATATGCACTTGTCCTATTTTTTTATATTTCATGTTCCCAATATCATTTTATTATTGATAATGAATTATTTTGGCTAGTAAAATTGTTCCTACTTGGTTTCCAGTTGAGACTCTCGTGGTGTCTCAGAAAATACTCTCACGAGAGTCCGGAGCCGCTGCCCATGAGGAAACGTGAGGCCCAGTGTGTTAGGACAGCTCGGGGAAACCCTCTGTAGCTTTTGTAGTTTTTCTTCTGTATCGTTCCAGCCCAGAGAGTTTTAGCTATTCTTTTCCATAACTGAGAAGTTGACAGATCAATCAGTAGATGGCTTCATATAGGTGAAAACAATATTTAGAAGTCTAAGTAATTTTGCATTTGCCCCTTTAATGTTGATGGTAAATGAAGCTCTAAGTGGCCACTAATCTCCTCTTTTATTTTTCTCACACCGTACATGTTGATTGAATTGTATTCTTGGCTTGTAGAGAGCTCTTCCTGATAGAAAGATGGGTCAGTGGAGAGCAGTTCAGATAATGAACAAATGGAAGACTTCAAAATATGTATGAGACACATAAATGCAAAGCCCTCATGGAAAAGATGATGGGAAGAATCAAAAGTTTGATAGCAGTTTTATTTCATTTTGTATTTTTCAGTGCTATTAGCCCATCTGATGAATCACATTAAATGATGTACAACCAATAGAGAAGGCTTTGCAGGGAACAGATTGGCTTTACCAATCTGGATTTTATCCCACTGACATGTACAGTGCTATAATCCATAATTATGAGAACTAGGGTAAAATTTGAATTCTTCAAGTAAAAGTGATTATACTTATTAGTATAAAAAATTAAATATTTGTCTTAGTTTTTTTAACTAAATATACGGTGCTCAAATCTGGAGAATTGTCATCCCTCTCCTTGGGACAAGTATTGTCTTTGAGTGACTAGAACAATGTATATGAGGTCAGGGGGATTATTAACAGAAACAGCCGTTTGTTCGCGCTCGGCTGTGATTTAAAGGTACCAGTGGCTGCTTGCAGATGCCGTTCAGTCAGACCATGGATGGTCCATAATAGCAGATTCTTCTGGTCCCTAAAGTGGACCTTATTTGATTTTATTCGGGTGCTTTTCAGAGCAAACACTGGAAATCACTTTCAGCTTCATACATTTGTCCCTTTTAAGGTCAGACCTTAATTTTAACTCTTCAGTTGTACACCCAGTGCAAGAAGATCCCCTGTACCCTAGGTGAGTGCAGTCTAAACTAGAGGCTTTTATCCTGTGGCGCCTCGGTTCCCTCTTGCTCAGGACGCATACAAGTAGCTGCTCTGTTGCACTCACGGGCAGTTTCTTTTGTTAGATGTTTCACAGCGGGGAGAGGAGTAAAATGAAATGTCGTGTGCTAAACTCCCAGGGCAATCATTCACTAGTGATCGGAATATGACCTCTCTTACTTCATGCATACTCCCACCTACCCTCACCCTGCTCCTGTGGATTATTTTAAAGAAAATCCCGGTCATTGGTTTACTTTATCCGTAAATACTTGCACATCTGTTTCTAAAGGATACATGTAAACACACCACTAGAACATGATCACAATAAAAAAAATTAACAGCAGTTCTTTAATATCATCAACTATCCAGCTAATGTTTGGATTTTACATGGTGGTTCTGAAAGACAAGAGAGCATATTTAAGATTACTTGAGAAACTATACAGAACCTGGAAAGCACTCTTAACCCTAAGTGACCGTGTTTGGTATGATGACAAACAGTAGCTTGTGGCCTGTTTCATACATTATTTGTTGTCACATTGGTTTTTACAGACATTATCAGAGGGACAGGCTGTGTGGCATGGGGGCAGGGAAATGTAGTCTTTTGGATTCTGATCCTCATTTCCCGAATTGCTAGTCATGTGACTTTGGGCGTGTTACTTTACATTTTCGGTTTTCAATTTACTTTTTGGCAAAATGGAGCTAATGAAAACTCCTTGCAGGATTATTAGAAGCATTAAATCAGGTGACACACTTGTCCTGCGTGGGTTTGTGCAGCTGATGCTTGTAGATCTGAGCTGTCACGTGGTTGTAGCCCAGTCACAATAATAAACTTACACTTCATGAGCTTTACTTTGGGCCTGACGTTGTGCTACAGGCCTTTTGTCTTCCCTCATTCAATGTTCGTGACGTGCGCTGTGCGCAAGAATCTCTGTCCTCCTTCTCATTTTGCAGCCGCTGAAGGCCCACGCACTACTACGTGGTACAGCAAGGATCTGTCCCCAGGCCTGGTGTCCCTGGAGCCCACGCTCTTACTAACCACTGCCTGTTCTTCGGTGTGCGGTTTGAGAATCTTCCAAACATGCTTCACTGCATACATGTGGACACACTGAGTTCCTGTTTGATACTCAGATGTTGCATGCCATGTCTTTGCAGGAAACACTGCGGAAGTACGGTGACCTCTACGATCTGTCCCGATCAGAGAAAGGGAAACTTCATGACCAAGCTGTGGCCATGTGTCTAGACGGTTTTCCTCTAAGAATGATTCAGCAGCTGCTGCAGGTGGCTGTGGGCCCTCTTGACATCTCGGCCAAGGATGTGGTGCAGGGTGCAGTAAGGAAGATCATTTCTGCATTGAGGTAGGCTAGAGAAGAGTCGTTGGGAACCTGAGGTGGTAGTTTGCCAGTAGTCGTGCTCATTTCACAGGAATGAAGAAAAAATACCACATATGTAGAAGCATTTTATGAACGATGAAGAACTTTATAACAGCGAGACATGATCATGAGGTTTCTCAGAGTCTTGTGTCTTCAGAGATCTTGAGAATGGAGAAACCATGAACATGCTTCCCCACTGGTGTTGTGTGTAACATGTCCTCAGACTAACTTTCAGCTAGGCCCTCTTCTCCCCCGGGCCCCAAATAATTCTTGAAATAGGGTAAGGCCAAAATGGCCTGTGTGGGAGGTAGCCGAGTGTCAGGTTGTCTTGGGACCCAGGTGGATGTGCAGCTCTTGGCTTTTCTACTTCCCCTTCTTTGTAGAGGCTGCAAAATGGGTCCAGAAGCTCCTGTTGAAGTACACAAGGCAAGGTTAATCATATACTGAAGGTTTAGACATCTGTTAAGTGTCTTAGAGTTTTATTTACCTGCAGTTAATGGCATGAAACCAACAACTGAGAAGTTCAAGCTCTCTGTCAATGTGCCCGTGTCTTCGTGGGAATGCATTCAGGAGGGTTAGGCAAGAAGGGGAAAGTTAAGCTCAGAAAAGAATGAGGCATGCAGTGCTTTCTGTGAATAATGCAATTAAGGCTGAAAGATTTGGTCGTATTTAATGTATTCTCTTTTTAAGCCTTCTTTGTAATTCTGCATTGCTCTTGAGGAACTTTTTGATTCAATGCATGTCAGTTTTCCACAGCTGAACTGAAATCAAATGAGCCTTTATCAGTTTAATTACCCTAGCCTCATACAGTTTTCACCTTAATGATCTGCGGTATCTGGTAATTTGAGAGAGAGAGAGAGAGAAATAAAATATAACATTTTTTAAGGAAATAACAAATGTCAAATTAATAAAGCTTTGTTCTGTTATTAGCTTATTATGTTTTGGTGGTGGCTGTAAGAGCCACCTGCTCTCCTCCCTCAGATGCTGACAGACACTTGTTGGTCGTATTTTGCACCTTTTGATCCATAGCTCTCTTCTTATTTTTTCTGAAATTGAGATTTAGATGAGCCTCACAAAAACATTTTGAAAGCTTCGTGCTTTGACAAATTTAGTTTATTTCCTAAAAATTACACATTGTCATGAATAATTAAAATAAAATATGATGTGATATTTTTACAGTTATAGAATACTGACATAAATTATACTTCTCTCTCTTTCCCTGCGCCCAGTTCCACTTGTAAAGACGGTTCTTCTCTAATAAATGTTACGCTTAACACACAGAAGACATTCAATAAATGTGAACTAAATCATCCTGCAGTGGGAGGAGAGGGAACTTCAGGAGTTCAGCTACCTCCTTTTCAAAGGAAAAGAAATTGCTATTGACAGCATCCATAACATTTACCTTTTAGAAAGTTAGTACAATTCAGTAGATATAAAATAACAAAGGCACATAAAGAACTGAATCCAGCAGTTGATTTAAATCCTATCACTTAAATTATTCAGAAAGCTCACCTAAAACTTTTCTTCTATTGCTTTTTCAAAATTCAGTGGAGTCCTAGACATACACAGTTATAAAATGGGCATAATAATAGTACCTAGCTCGTAGACTGCTGGGAACTAAATGGTAGAATGTATGTAAAGCACTTGTACCTGGTAAGTACCACATAAATATTACTTTGGTTTTTTTAAGTCCATCTGGAGAACTTAGATGATGATATATTTAATGCTTAAAATAGCTCTTATATTTAATGTCTATTGAATGTTTTTTAAATGACAGAATGCAAGTAGATTTTATTTTCTTGATAGGAAAAGAAGCATATATTAGACTATGAGCTCCTTAAGGGCAGAAAATGTTTCATTTCCCTATCTTTAGCACTCGCAGACTGCATAGACCCTGCATGGCTATGAGCTGGCAGCATCCTCTGCCAGAATCCAGCTGGGTGCATCTGAGTGTGAATGCCACACTGCTTTCTGAGGTCGAGCCCTCTTCTGAATCGGTTCTGTCTCTCTCCCTTCACAGTGGGGGCAGTGCTGACCTCGGTGGGTCGAGGGACCCCCTCCAGGTCCTGGAAGGTGTTGTTGCAGCTGCCCACGCCAGCGTGGACAAGGGGTAAGCCTCGCACCGTGCGTGCATCTCACCTCATGGCACTCCTCAGAATCGCAGGATTACTTTTAATATCACTGTTCATGTAACTGCCCAGACCAACCAACTTTTCTAGGTGGTTTTGAAGGAAGAGCTGAGGACTTTCCGCGTAACTAAGGAGGCTCTGTGTCTGCAGTCATGGTTTCTCCAGCTACCCTCTTACCCCATCAGCTCTAGCAGGACATCCCCCTGCTCCCCAGAGCCTTGTTTGCCTGGGAGATCATGGTCTCCTCTCTTCTCGTTCCACGTGAGGCCAGGAGGGGGAAGGGATTCACATCTCCAGGAGGTTAGCTGGACTGATTAAGTAAGGGAACTTTCTAGAGTATATGTATTGTTGTTGTTGTTGTTTTTTTTTGAAAGCTTTATATATGTTAGGTCTGCCTTGCCTGAGGGCTATGAGTATACAGGCTTTATACAGAGTATATAAGTATACAGAAAGGTGTGTGTCTCTAATGCCATTTTTTAAAAATTTAAATTCAATGAACATATAGTGTATTATTTGTTTCAGGGGTACAGGTCTATGATTCATCGGTCTTACACAATTCACAGCGCTCACCATAGCACATACCCTCCCCAATGTCCATCACCCAGCCACCCCGTCCCTCCCACCCCCGTCCCCTCCAGCAACTGTCAGTTTGTTTCCTGAGATTAAGAGTCTCTTATGGTTTGTCTCCTTCTCTGGTTTTGTCTTGTTTCATTTTTCCCTCTCTTCCCCTATGATCCTCTGCCTTGTTTCTCAAATTCTGTACATCAGTGAGATCATATGATAATTGTCTTTCTCTTATGACTTATTTCGCTTATCATAATACCCTTGGTTCCTTCCACGTCATTGCAAATGGCAAGATTTCATTCCTTTTGATGGCTGCATAATATTCCATTGTATATATATACCACATCTTCTTCATCTATTCAAACTGTCAGTAGACATCTGGGTTCTTTCCATAGTTTGGCTATTGTGGTCTAATGCCATTTTTAGAAAGAATTTTTCATCCAGGTGCACTGGTAGTGATAGGAAGAACAGCAACAACTGTTGGTTTTTGTATGCAGTGGGAGGAAAGGGAATAACTGTGGTTATGTGTTTGCCAGAGTTTATAGACATCTTTCATATATCTTATAGCCATGTTATCCCTATAAGGCCTCGCCCCAATTTTCTTATTTTATTTTTTTAAATAATCTCTACACCCAATGTAGGATTTGAACTCATGAGCCCAAGATCAAGAGTCACCTGCTCTACTAATTGAGCCAGCCAGGTGCCCCTGTTTTCTCTTTTTTAATGGGAAATAAATAATAATAATGAAGAAATATTTGTGAAATCTCCTCAGTTCATTCAGTAATATAATTATTTTTATTTGTATATTACCTTCTAGTTATTGTGCAGGTACACATATATTTTTATATAGCTTCAATCAAAATGTGTAAACATTTCATATTCTTCTTTTATTTACTTGCTACTGTAACTCTTCTCATTTGTCTTTGTATATTTCCTTATGATTATTTCTGATGGTTGCCTGTGTTGTTGCCATTTTCGAGAAGGCCTTGCCCTGAGTCACAGGCGGGGGAAATGGAACCAGGATCCCAGCAGGCTCTGAGTCCTAATTTAGAACTCAGATGCCTGCATAGCACATTTCCATGTTTTGCTTTGTGCCCGAGGCTTGAGTGGAGGAAAATAGGATAAGCCATATAGGTGAATCTGGGAAAGCATTGCAGTCAGGGCCCTCTACTTTACTCAGCTTTCCGCTTTGCACCGTTTTTCTAAGCCCCTTTGCTTTGGCGTCTCGAAGTATAATGAAGCTATTTTATGCCTTATTCAAAAGCGAAATGAAATGATCTCCCCCATTCACTGTGTGTCACGCCCTGTGCTGAGTCAGGAGGAGTTAGATATGGGGAAGAAATAGCCTCGCACCTGAGAAGCTCAGAGTCTTGCAGGCGAGACAAGCCTTCCCATAGCTCTAGCTGCCATACTACCGGGGGGTAAGTGCTGTGCAGAAAGCAAGGTGGACTGAGCGGTTTATTCCATCTGGGGAAGTCAGGGCGGGGTACGCAAGGGACGACATTGGTCCTGGTCCATGAAAAGGGAGTCTGTGAGGAGGAGGAGGTGGGGAATGGTACCCCAGGCCGAGGAGGCCCCCTGCGCCACTGCAGATGGAGCAGGTAGCGGAGCCAGGCAGGTGCTGCGCGGGGAACCCTCAGCCGCCTTCCAGAGGTGTGTCCAGTGTCTGCCATTCGGGTCAGAGCCCGTCCACCGGCCCCCTGCCTGCCCCTCCCCGGTGAGCTGCTGTCAGAGCACGCTGCTTTCAGCTGTTGCCAACCCACACCCGGCCTCACAGGATGACACGATCTGAGCAGGCAGTAAGTCCCTTCCAGGGGAGACATCTCAAAAAGATTAGAAGGCAGTATTCTTCTGAGTGAATTTCCAGCAAGAAACACAGGTGAATCCGACTTGGGTTTCTTGCGTACAGACTTACTTTTTTTTTTTTTTAAGCTTTGATTTCCAAAGAAGAAGACATTGGGGAATGGAGAAACAGAGCAAGATCTTACTTTTTATTCCAGAGACACAGCATAACAAAGTCTTCTTAACAGAAAAACTTAAGTGAACCTTTTTTTTTTTTTGGCTTAAAAAAAAAAAGGAAGAAAGACAAAGTCATAACTTTTATTTCTGACAACTACTTTTTGAATCCACACAGTTAAAACCTAAATCCTTGGCTTCGATTTCTTTTCCCCAAACTGTGCCTGGCAGATCACATGGGGGAGCCACTCCCAGGGGGGTCTTTGGAGTGACACGGGGATTCAGACCCTTTGAAAGTAACCCTCTCGGTCACTCACTACATGGCCTGATATGGCCGCCTCACCTCCAGGAGGCCGCGCCAGGCCTGTGTGTCACCCTCACCCTTAGGGCCATACCCAGCCTCCCTCAGTCCTCGCCCCGAAGTGCGTCAACATGCACTGCCCTCCATAGCATCTGTTTGCAGAGTAAATCCCCTCTCTTCGTGCACACACATTCATGTGCTCTGAGGTCAGGCCCCCACCAACCCAAGAGTGTTACTGGCAGGTAGACTGCACGGAAAAGTCAGAATTTGGGTGTGTGTATTCATGGCTACCACCAAGTGTGTGGTTTTGTTCCTAATTTTTAGACAATTTATGCCATCATCAGCATGTCCTCCTTTGACTTTGTATATTGGTACAAGTCTGATTTGCCTTTGAACTGCAGCTTCTGCTTCATTCACAAAGCCCCCTGTCCCTCCTCGTCTGCCTGTGCTAAGTGCCACCCAGACAGGCCACCAGTGGCGTGTCTGGACAGACAGGCTTCCTTTCCAGCTTAACCACATTCTTGCCCCCAGACATCAGGGCTAAGTATTGTAAGGATTTGAAATAGTGTCAAAAATCTTTTGTAGCATCAACGATTAAAGATGAGATTAAGGTAATAAATTATTGAGAGGCTCGGGTACATGAATTGAATTTTATAAGTGTGTTTTCTCCCATGATTTATGTATGTCTGTAACATATTTTAAGAATATAATCTAAATTTCCTGTTTGGGTTAAGAATTAGTTGATTAGATTGCTTAAGAAAAATGGGTTTAAAAAATTCACTAGCTAATTTTCTAAAATAATATATTTGTTAAACCTAGAACTAAGAAAAGATCATCAAGCATTTAAAAACAAAAAAGTAATGAACATCAATGACTCAGTGCTGAGACCTTGGAAGTGGCTGTTCAGCAGCCCACTTAATCCTCACGACAACCCCCTTATGGTGGTGGTGTTGCCTCCATTTCAGATTAGAAAATGATGCTCAGACAGGTTTGGTAGTGTGCCCGGGCTCACCCAGGTAAGGACATGCCGTGAATTTTCTCTCACCAGATCTCATCTGCTTCCGACATTAAAGAGCCTGCAAGGGACAGGACTTCTCAAATGCCACTGTGCACAGGGATTACCTGGGGGTCTTCTTAAAATTGAGATTTTACCCGAGTAGGTCTGGGTAGGGCCTGAAATTCTGCATTTATAACCAGCTCCCAAGTGCTACTTAGTCCACGGATGACACTTGAAGCAGCGGTCTTTGGGCGTCACTTCCCTCTGTTTTCCCGCCTTTTTCATCTCCTTCCCTCTGCCGTGGCCTCTTTTCCTTTTCTACAGCCCCCCACCTTCCTGTACCTTTAGAGAGCTTCTTAACAGGAATGACCTACCAGTGTGAATCAGTACATGAGCGGTTCTCAAAAGGATGTACAGAAATAAATCCACTCAGAAAATAGATAATTAATGCAGAATTCCTCTGTGCACTATTCAAAAAGAAAGATTTCCTTCAAAACTATTGTGTATTTTAGAAGTTTTTGTTTGTGTAAATTGCTACTTAATCACAGTCTAGCTTCAGCTGTCTGAGGGCTTCATGGATTTTGAACAGTGTCAGATCATTCAGACTTCGTTGAGCTCTTTGGTATTACCTAGGGATTTCACAATATTTTTAGAGCTTGGAAAATAAAAGGAAAAAAAAAAAAAGAAAGCCCACCAAAGCAAATCGAATCTGATTTCTTCTTCAGTCTTCATGCTCTGTGGGGCAAAATAAATCATCATCTGTTGTCCGAGTACCCACAGTGCGTGAGCATTTGTGGTCTGTCGCCCTGAGCCGTGCTAACAGCCAGGGTCACCAGTCAGGAGGGCGGGTCCACTGTCCTGCAGTATTTCTCAAGGCCACCTCAGGCCATATTTATGACTTAATAGCTGTCATTTTTGCCTCATTTTAGTGAGATGTGCCCAGGCTTTTATTGATAAACAAAGCTCAGGAAGAGATTCTGGATTGGCATATGTTTGAGAATAGCCACAAAGAGGTGGTTATTCGTATTTGCCAAAAAGTTAAGACTTGAGATTGGGATTGTGTGTACATCAGAATTATTTCCTTTGTAGGCATTTTTCTTTTGATGGAATTTGATTGTGTTATTTGCAAAAGTCATGCTTTTTACATTACGGCAAGGCCATTATCATATCATGAGTTGATTTATTTGCAGTTCTCTTATTCCTGGCCAAGTGCCCCAGTTATTTCATGGAAGCTAATGAATAGAAGATATTACACTGGGGAAGGTCTCCTCCACCCAGCTCCGTATGTCATGAGGAAAGTCTGTGTGGCGTGTGGATCAATGACCTGAGTTGCGGGATCTACGTAGAACAAGAATATTGGGGTCTCTCACTTAGGTTTACTTGCTTCCCCTCCTCACTCCCTTCTTCATCTTGCCTAGCCTTTTACACATCAGAGTTTGCACATGCATTTCCCACGGAGGCCAGGCGGGTAGCGGGAATGAACGAGGTGGGCTGGGCTTACGGAGAAGTAGGAGGGGGTGAGGGCTGAGGGGAACTAGGGCTCACATTGTAGACAATACGGGAAACAGCTGCGAGCATGTCCTTTTCATCCAGCTTTTCAAGGGGAGCTGGGTTGTTAAGAGAGTAGATGCGAAGAGAGCTCATCACAAGGAAAAAGATTTCTTTTTTAATCTAAATGAACTGCTGGATGTTAACTAAACTTGCTGTGGAATTCTTTCATCATACATGTAAGTCAAATCATTATGCTCTCCACTGTCCACTTATACAGAGCCGTATGTCAGTTATATCTCAGTAGAACTGGGGGTGGAAATAGAGGAGCTAGAAAAATCTTGATTTCCTGTAAAAATTTTAAATTTTGAAACATTGGCATGTACCATGCAAGCCCACACAAAAATTCAGCTGCCAGTTTGTAACTTCCATATAGAAGATATGACTGAGTGACCTTCTGTTCCCTTCAGGCATTCAAATTCTAGGACATTTATGTTTATAAGAAATCATAGTGGCCTGTGTTTTTCTTGTTGGAATGCAGTCTTTCCTTCCCCCATTCCCAAATAAGAACAATAATTTTATTTGTATAGTGTGTCATGATTATATAAAGTGCTTTTTGTATTTGCTGTCTCTTTTAATGAACCTTAACCATTTAAATTCAAGTTGGAGTTATCTTTGTATGAATATGCCGTGCAGAACCTGAAAATTCTTTTACCAAGGATGAGCTTGTTAATCTTCTCACAATCTGTCTTTTTACTTTGAATAATTGCTTTTGTTTGACTGACACTCTCTTCCATTCCTTTTGTGAAGATCCTCTTGTGCTACATTACGTAAGAACATCACTTTTCTCAAATTAGTCATTCAGTGAACATATTTTTTTTTTTTTATGTTAATCACCATATATTACATCATTAGTTTTTGATGCAGTGTTCCATGATTCATTGTTTGTTCATAACACCCAGTGCACCATGCAAAACGTGCCCTCCTCAATACCCATCACCAGGCTAACCCATCCCCCCACCCCCCTACCCTCTAGAACCCTCAGTTTTTCAGAGTCCATCATCTCTCATGGTTCGTCTCCCCCTCTGACATACTCCCCTTTTCTTCCTCTCCTGTTATCTTCTTCTTTTCCTTTTTTCTTAAAATATGTTGCGTTATTGGTTTCAGAAGTACAGATCTGTGATTCAACAGTCTTGCACAATTCACAGCGCTCACCGTAGCACATACCCTCCCCAATGTCTATCACCCAGCCATCCCATCCCTCCCACCCCCAACCACTCCAGTAACACTCAGTTTGTTTCCTGAGATTAAGAATTCCTCATATCAGTGAGGTCATGTGATACATGTCTTTCTCTGATTGACTTATTTCACTCAGCATAACACCCTCCAGCAGTGAACATATTTTTGTTGTTGTTGTGGTGCTGCTCTTCTTCTCTGTTAATAGAGCTTTTTCAGAGGACTCCTTATCTTTTGGGCCAAAACCGACTGTGTGGATGTGTGTTTCCTTTAGTAGTTAATTTTTTAAAAATAGTGTCTAGTAAGTTACTCTGTGTAGTATAATAACCTCCTCCCCAGAAAATCCTCACTATAGAGAAAAAGGGGGAAAATGGCTATTTGCAGTGAAACTATGAGTGATTTTTTCTCTTATCTGTTTTATAACTTTTTAAAAACATTTATATAACTTGTATAATAAAGTAAAAATGTTTCAAAATAATGTTCTTTTTATTCCTAAGCTCATTAAATCCTCTCCTTGCCTTCATAAAATACTATATAAATGGAATCATTTTCCTTCTTCCAGTTCTGTTTTTTTCACATTATAAAAGTCATAATTGGTTATTTTTCACTCACTTATTTACTTCAAAAATTTCAAACCCACAGAAAAGTTGCAAGCATAGAAAAAAGAATACCTGTATACTCTTCCCCTTGATTTGCCAGTTTGTTGCCATTTTATCAAATTCCTGCTCTTTTTCTGTCTCTGTATATGTGTGTGCATGGGTATTTGATGAGTCACGAGAGTGACTAAAAACTCAGATTGAAATGAAAATATTAACCATTTTGCAACTGAAATCCTTAGGAGACGGTATCTAGGTAATGTCCTTGGGTAGCTTTCCCACAGAGTTGCCTTTCACTTCCGTGTCGTCTTACTGAACACCAGTATTCACGTGGCTATACAGTGAGGCTTACCTAGAACATGGTGCTTCCAGAACACAACACTTCTGTCCTAGAAATGAGTTTTCCTAATTTTATTAATGTGTTCGAACTATCTACCCGAAGTTAGAGCAGATTTCCCCAAAATGTCAAGTGTTGTCAACGGCACAATAACTTCTAATGTAAATGGAATCTAACTCAATGTCATGACTTGGAAAACACAATAATGATCTTTCTATATCACATCAGTATCTGAATGATTGTAATCTGCTGCCACCGTGTTCTGGAACATGCCCCATTTGGTTTGGTAGCCCTGTGTAGTAATTGATAAGGCATTAAGATCGTCCAAGTTCAAATACTGACTCCACTCCTTACTTTGTGACCTTGGACACTAAACTTCTCTGTGGCTGTTTCATCATCTGCAGATTGGAGATGGTATTAGAATACATGAAAGAGTTAACGATTGAGTGGTAGAATTCATAGCTCCTAGTCACTTCCATGGGTTGCTGTTCTCATTCTTGTTCACCATATTCAAATCTTGAGTAATTGTTATACTTCCGGCGGCTCTTCATGACTCCAGCTCCTTCCCCTTCTGGCTCATCCTGCCTGCTCCCCACTTGGCACGTGGGTGACAGGGTCAAAAATCAGCTTCAAATTATGTGAAATTGCTTTGGACTCCAGGCCAGAAATGTGCTTTAAACTCCTTTTCTCATGAATTATACCTAATTGGACCCCGGCAGGCTTCAGCAAAAAGGGCCTGAGTCTGCCCCATGCCCCAGCCTGTACACTTCTCTGATCACTTCATGTGATTATGATTTTTCAGTGCTCAGAAGTCCCCTGATTGTTCTCATTCCATACAGAGTTAAGACCAAATGTCCTCAATAATAATGGTTGCCACTAATTGAAGCACTTAGTTATATGTCTCTTAATGTATTATGTGCTTTACATTTATTATTTATGTATCTGTTTCGTTCTCAAAAGCTTCATGAGTAAGGGGGAGGTATCCATCTCCATTTTACAAATGAGGAACTGGGGCTCAGAACCATTAGGTGGCTTCTTGGTCAACGTCACAATGTCAGGAAGAGGTCAATTCGGGAGCCGAATCTGGGCCTGACAGCTGCAGAGCCTGTGCTTTCAAAGCCTGAAGCTGCCTGTGCAGCCTCAGGTGTGTGCTCTTGGCCATCCAGGTGAGGAGACCTCTGCGAGCTACCTCAGCCCCCTCCTCTCATGTACCACCTGGACGTCTGTGCTTTAATCACCCTCTGGACATGTGCTGTCCTTTCAGATCTTTGGGTTTCTTTTTCTTGCTCTCCTCTTTGTCTGGATTCTTTTCCCCACTTTTCCATGTACATACATCCCATCTGGCTTTTATGACCCTGCTCAAATGCCACATCCTCCGTGAAGCCTTCCCTGATTCTACTCGCTCTTCCTCCAAAATGATTGTTCATATTTACATACATTAGTCATTTGAATGATAGTCACTTTTAAAATCTTTCTATAGTGTTACTAGTTCTTTGAAGGCAGGAATCCTATGATTTTCATCCCTGTATCAAGCACAAACTGGTGCTTTGATAATACCAATAATAATCATAATGATCATTATGCAGATGATGGTTATTATTTATTAAGTACTTCCTCTGTGCTATGTGCTGTGGCTAAGTACTTTATATATATTATCTTGGTTTCACAGACTCCAAGAGACACACTTTCAGGACCTGTCTCCTTAACTATAAAATGGGGATGATGACATTCGTGATTTTTATCTGCGGCCAGGGTTCACACTTATATCACATTCCCGCAAAATGCTTTTCCTCTGCATGACACTGTCTGCTTACTTTCTGCATAGATTTCCAGGAAATCTTGGTAGTGGTCTCCTTTTCTTGCAGCCCATGTTTGCCAGTTTTGATACATATCAAGGACACACATAAGTAAAGCTAACAGATGACTTGGTAGATTTAGAAAATGCTTGAGCCAGTTATCCATGGCGTCAACTCATTTCTTTTATTCTGAAATACAAATAATGAATTGTCTTTTTGATTTGAATTCCCATGAAACTATTGACAAGTATATTATAGAATGCATACTAACAGAAACACTCAGTGGTAATTGTCGAATCTTTAAAAATTTCCTGTGGTCTTGTTAGGTCATGGAATTTGGGACTTGGTCTAGGTGATTTATTGCTGGAAGCCTCATAAGGATGTGGTTACAGCAAAACCTATATGATTCAGTGCTTTAGCACTGCTCCCCAGGGCCCTGTGCAAGTGAGGTATCTAGTGGAGACCTCTTAATAGTAATCAAGTGTAATTCATTGACATCATCATCAAACCCGTTGCTTTCCCGAGATGGCCCGTTTGGGATTACAAGGGAAGAGATTCTAGTGCCGGATAGAAAGTAGCACAAATATTTCCTTCTCTGAAGCCTTTTACACGTCACAGTTCTTTAATAAGCATGCATTCGTATTTTATCTTTAGGGTAGTATGAAACCTGATGCTTTAACCCTATACTGAAATTCTATCAGAGAGAGCAGTGGTAGAAAGAACGTGGACTTGGGGGTTGTATTACCTATTCTAGATATCTGTGGTCATATCATATTCCTTCCTTGAAGCCTGTTTCCTCATCTATAAAAAGGAAGTTACATGTACAGCCTAAGGACTATAGTTAACAATATCTATTTGAAGGTAACTAAGAGAGTAGATCTTAAAAATTCTAATCTCAAGAAAAAATTGTTGTAACTATGTCAGGTGATGGGTATTAACTAAACTTATTAGTAACCATTCCACAATATATATGTACATCAAATCATTAAGTTATGCACCTTAAACTTACACAATGTTATATGTTAGTTAACTCTCTAACTGGAAAAAAAATTAAAATAAAATGGAATTTTTAATATCTACATTGCATAGTTACTGTCAACTAGAAATAGTTTATATAAAACTTAGAATGATGCCTGGCTCTCTGTGTATTATTAACAGAAATAAACCATACTTCTTATTAAACGTTGCCTAAAACATAAGAGTAGCTAAGAGTATATTATTTTTCATCTGCTTTATGTAACTCAATATGATACTGCTTAAAAATCACATTCATCTTATAGTTTTTAAAATACCTAATATGGTTGCCTTATGCCATTTAAAACCTAAATTTTTCTTCTCAATAGGACCAAAAAAAAAAACACAACACAGTGTCACCCAACAAACCAGTCTTTGGGTCAGTCGCCACATTTGATTACTGGGATTTTTTTTTTTTTTTTAAAGACTTAAGAGTTTCTTTCTTTTTTTTTTTTAAAGATTTTATTTATTTGACAGAGAGAGCGAGAGAGGGAACATAAGCAGGGGGAGTGGGAGAGGGAGAAGCAGGCTTCCTGCTAAGCAGGGAGCCCGATGCGGGGCTTGATCCCAGGACCCCGGGATCATGACCTGAGCTGAAGGCAGACGCTTAATGACCGAGCCACCCAGGCGCCCCGACTTCAGAGTTTCTATCTAACCCTTGATTTTGCCCTTCAGAGAAGACCTGGTTTCCGCCGAGGACCTGCTAGAGTGGCTCCGGCCCTTCTGTGCTGATGACACCCGACCCGTGAGACCCCGCATTCAGGTGCTGCAGATTTGGGGACAGTCCTTTAACCTGACGGAGGAGGATGGCAAGCTCCTTGTGTTCTTTAGAACGGAAGCCATTCTCAAAGCCACTTGGCCCCAGAGACAGGTAAGGGAGCATCCATCTGGCTGTTGAATATTGTCCCTATTCAAAATCATTGCAGCTTATTTCTTGATTACTTTCAATGACGCTCCAGGGAATAATCAATTTGGTGATGCCAACTTTCCACTATGGTCCTCAATCCAGCCGTTTAGAAGTTAAATATGTACAGCAGAGTTGGTTTGGGTTTTTCCATCTGTTTGAAAATGCATGTGCACTGGAGGTGATGTCTCTTTTCACCTCACATGTATGGATCATTTTTCTCTTCGTAGGCTATAGTCAGGATACAGTATCAGTTAATTATCGCAGCTCTCCCTGTCCCTGGAGAAAGGCGGATGGAAATGGAAACGCAGTGTGCAGTTTAGCTAATTCATTCTTTTCATACTCTGCCCAAGTAGGCAGGTGCCTCATCTCTCTTCTGTACCTAGATCAATAGTGTAGCACACACACAAGATCTCAGTTTCTCCATCCCATCCTTCAAGACTCACTCCATCATCTCTCTGCAACCTTCCCTGACCATTTCAGACTTTGAATTCCTCACATTTGAGCTTTAATTGTGTATCAGGTATTATTATTGTTATTATTATCATCATCATTACTATTAAAGTCTTGTCTCCCTACTACTGTGGAAACTCAAAAGCCCTGGAGGATGTATTATTGTCTTTTGAATTCCCCTAAGTATGCTGTGCACATACTCTGAGCTTGGATACTTGTTGATTGAGTAAATGGGAATGCTGATTCCTAAATCAAAGAAATATGGTGGTCATTGAAGTTTGGCTCAAACTGTAAATTGATGCATCCTAGAAGACATAGGATGTAAGGATCAGTTATCTCAGTCAAGTGTGTTAGCCTGCAGGGTAGACTATACGCCAATAACATAAAACTTCCCACATAATCTACTCTGCAAGAGAGTTTCCTGGAAGTCTGACTGCAACTCAATTTACCTTCTAATTTTAAAGCTTTGTTCTGTAATTAATATTTATGTCCTTATTACTACATTGAAAGAACAATGAATTTCTTTTTTTTTAACGGTGAATCAGGTATTAGCAATATCTTGAGACTCATCTCAGAACATCTTGATAATTATTATCTTATGTATTATTTCCCTATATGAGAGAAAGAGGTAAATACTATTATCTATTCTTCTGAGTTAGAGAATTTGAGATGCAGAAAAGATGGACTTATCAGAGATCCTCTAATCTTGCCAAATTGCTGAAATGGATTGTATCATGAAAGTCACTGGTATCTGAATAATACTCTTTCTGAAGCCCCTTGACCTTACCGACATGTTTAGTTTCAACATTTTGCCTTGAATTACATTAAGAGATCACTAACAGTCTTTTTAAAGAGCAGTCTATGAACACAAATGCAATAGATGATGAAGTATAATTCCAGGTCTCTGGCGTAGTCAACGTTAGAGTTATGCTGGTTTTAGTGACAGGAAGTTTCATGTAGCATCTCCGAGGTAAGCTCAGAATTAGGTTATGTTATGTTTGCCACATGGGATCGTGGATTGTGACTCATTCTGAAACAAATTAATGCTCCTGCTCTTAGGTGCTTTTCTGATAGAACCTCCAGTTTCCAAGTTCTCAACCTTGCTCAGTTTCCTCTTCCTCGATGGCTGGAGCCGGGTGGGACCGTGGGGCTGGTTTCTCTGGTTGGAGCCTCGCTTCATGTTATGTCCGGTCTCTATACCAACAATATTACAAAACAATACGGAGACCAGGGAAAGGGGAAAACATCCATCTTCTCTGTCATGTTGAAACAGTAGAATAGACACTTTGATATTTGGGGCAAAATGCTTCAGAAATAGCATGAGTATAACCACTATTTCTTCTCTTAAGCTTTCCTTCACTTTTCCAATTAACCAAAGAACAAGTTCCAACATTTATAGGATTCCAGTGATTTCTGGTTATTTCTGAGATTTTAATTTCTTTATAGCGACACTTTTTCCAAAAACAGGATCTAAGATTCCTTTTCCATGTACTTTTCTGAACTGCCTGGACTATTTCACTGAGCACGGTCTGGCTTCTCTCCTTCACTGTCTGTGTGTAGAACCTCATGTCACTGCATTTTCAGGCCCTTAGAAAACATCTCTCCCAGCATCTCTGACTCAAGTAAAATTCACCTTGTGCCCCCTTACTCTTTTTATGTTCTCCCCCTTTTCCTTTGTCCTTGTAGAAGAGCAGTTTCCCTGTTCTTAGAAGCTAATGAGCTGAGTTTCTTCAAGTATTTGGTAGCAGAAATACAGAAACTACCCTCATGGCTTAATTATGCTGTTCATCTATAGTTTTTTTCCCCAAATAAATGAAGTCAGTGAGTTTCTCCTCCTCCTTCCATTAAAATGAAGTATTTTGTGTCAGCCTGGCATTGCGATTCAAATCTGTTTTGGAGGGCAAGTGAATTTGGTCAGGAAACTCTGCCTATAACTATAGATAACTGTTCACTACATGGAAAATGAATGCAGAAAACTTGCCACTTCACAGTGGAAACAGCAGCAACTTTTAGAATGTTACAGAACTGTGTCCAGAGTTTATGTTGGAGGTCATCTCCATTATTGTCTTTACCTTTCACTAGAGCAGTAGAAAGATCAGGGCCTGGTGGACAAATCCTTTGTAAGCATAGGTCTTGGCCGCCCTCCCTCCTCTGTTACTTTATTGCCCTAGAGAGGATTCTGAAACTGAGCCTGGTCTACTTGGTGTGCAAAGTGGAACCTTGAACTGGAGGAGAGCATGGTTTGCTCACTGTCATTTCTTCCACACACACTAAACTCTTCCTCATCTTTCTATCCCAGACACCTAGAAGACCCCAGAATGTTGGCTGCACGGGCTCACATTTTCTCTGTTCCTTATCCCTTTCTTCATTCTCAAAGGTAGTATTGAGGGTAGAGGCAGATTCTTACTGAGCAAAGATAAGAATAGATAATGATATTGCAATGTTCAATTACCAGAAAATGTAGGACTGCTACTTATGCTGTGGCTGGTAATCCTCTTAGGCAGATTTTGCGTACATCAAAGAAGGACTTAATATTTAATTATCCTCGAGGTGCCCAGAGTGGTGGCCCCACAAATCAATGTGTTGCTGGGAAGCCAGCCAGCTCCTGCAAAATTAAACAGGGTCTGTGGAGCCTGCTACCTCACTGGTTCTCAGAGAGACAGCAATTTCTAGTTTTCTAATGATTAGTTAACAGAATTAAAAATTCAGAGGCCCTCATTTTTCAACTGCCTGAGAGGCCTTCCTTCCCATTCCACAAAAGTGCCCTGGCATGGAGGACAGGGGAGAAGGGAGGGAGAGAAAGTTTTTGGGAGTGGGAAGGGATGAATGTATGGTGTTCATTCCCTTGGTACAATTTATCTGAGTTTTCAGGTTTTGTAATTTTCTAGTTAACTGGTGCATGAAAAATATGGGCCAAAATACCGATGTTTCCTCAAAAAATTCCATACCCCTTCACCTTATAGTTTTTTCTGTTTTTGTATAAAAAGGGACATGTGGCTTAGAGTTGCACTCTTTAAATTTCAATCTGTCTGGATTTGTGGTTCTAAGTGATCACCAGAAAAAATTAGTTTAAGAAAACTTACTATTATTTTTAAGTAGGCTCCATGCCCAACATGGAGTCCAGTGCAGGAAGGCTTGAACTCGTGGCCCTGGGGTCAAGATCTGAGCTGAGATCAGGAGTTGGACTCTTAACCGACTGGGCCATAGACACCCCAGTTTAAGAAAACTTGTGATCTTATTACAAATTCCTGCATTTTGCCTACTTTGAAACATGCAAGGACATATTGACTCTTCTGGTCAGAGGCCAGTTTGGCTTCATTTGCCGAAACATTAACAAAATACACACTTCTTTATCAGAGCTCAGAAAATGAATAGTAGGATCGGTTCAGTATGCAAAGCTAGATTTAGTTTCTTACAAAGAATTTTCTGTTACCTTAAATGTCTTCAAAGCTAAGACTCACTGCCATAAATGATTTGCTTAATCAAGCATAGGATAATATTTGGTGTTAAAAATATATGTGCCTACACACATATATCCCACACATGTAAATTACCCATACATATAATATATCTTTGATAGCTGTGTGGAAACCGTTTCCTGGAACCAGAGGAGACTTTGGAAAGCCTGCCAGTTCCATAGTCACATTTTATAGAAAAGGACACGATGTCCCGAAAGAAGAAGTTACTTCCTCTGATTTTAGCTTAAATGTCACCATTTCTAAAATGACTGCATCCTAAAGTAGGTCCCTAGTCACAATCTATATCATAACCTCTTTAATTTTCTTGTAACCATCACTATCTGCTAAATTCTCCCTGCCTGTCCTTCTGTCTGTCTGTTATATGATGTCTTTCTTCTTCCATCTGAATATAAATAACAGAGCAGGGATCTTACGGACACTCTCAGTAAATAGTTGTTGACTAAATGAATATTAAATTTTTAAAAAACTTATCTAAGGTCACCTTTCAGATGGCAAGGCCAGGACCCCTGAGTTTCAATTTGCTGTTCTTGCCACGAGTGGGGAAGGATTAGACCACACTGCTTCCTCCTTATATGTAAGCAAAAATGATTTGTTTGGAATAATGAAAAGGTTTCCTTGCAGAGTGGACTGGTGCTTTTAGCTTGATACTGTTCTGTACTAATTTGCTGTACTTTGCTGACAGTGATTTCTGACCAGCCAGTTGGTTCTCAAATGGAAGCAAATGAGTCACAAGCATGTTTGTCCGGACATAAGCAAGAGGTCAGAAATGTTCTAATAGATCTCAATGTGCCTTTTCTCCTAAAATATATTAAAGTTGAGAGAGCATGTGTGTTACTGGGGTCTGCAAATATTTGGAAACCTTGGAAGGCCCCTCTTTATGAATAAGGGTTTTTTTCCTTTAAAGATATTCCCTCTTGTCATGGGGTATCATCGGGGGAAGAGGGGACTGTGGATTGTGTATGAAGTGCGCATTACCACATGTAACCTTGCTAAGTTGTTACCATTCTCTGGTTAAGAGGTCACATAACCTGTTAAGGTCACCCAGCTTATGAATGATAGTCCTGGAGTTCAAACCCAGTGTTGTCTGGTCTCAAAGCCTGTGTTCTTGGCCCTATACCACACTTCTTCCCATCTGGCAGGGAAAGATATCCAGCACTAACGTTTGGGTAGCATTGGACTGCATAAAGCATGCTCTCCTCACCTTCTCTTTCTTCTGTGACTTTGCCTGGATTGAATGTGACTGGGCATGAAGAATGAGGAGCTTGATTCAGAAAACAGAAAGCATTGCCTCATCTCTTAGCATTTTTCACTGTCTCAGTAGAGAGCACTATGTATGTTCACTGCTGCTCAATCAGAACATTCTGAAAAATGCCATGCCAGTTAACTGTTGTATGTGAACTGTTCATTGAAGATTCTTCAGGCGCAGATTATGCACCATTCACTGTGCTATACGAGGAGACCAGGCAATTAGCAGTAAAGCATTTGGGCTCTTCACACAGAGCTGCATTCAGATCCCAGTGTTACCACTTGTTGGCTACCACTTGTTACCACTTCATCATGAACCCTCTCACAATGGGATAATGCATGTAAATCTCTAACTCCAGCCCAGATTAATGGGCCCTGTTGGTGTGGGGACTCCGATCCAGTGGAGCTTGTAGATACAGAAGCGAAGAAGCAAATTTCCTGAAGACTGTAGATGCTACAGTAGATGTCTGCATGTAGCCATCATGTGTGGAGGCAGTGAGGAAAGCCTGCTCCGAGGAGGCGAGTCTTAAACTGAGTTCAGCACAGCTGGATGTACAGAGTGAAGGCAAGAGATAAAATTGGAAAGAGGCCAGCCAGACTACTTCCAGGGTCCCGCACAGGTTTCACCTTGACAGTGCTAAGCCCCCCTGGAAAAGGGATGCCCAAGAAACAACGTGATCAGATACGTGTTTAGGAGAAGCCCTCTGACCTCTGCGTGAACAGTGGGCTGGAGGGGTTCCGGTCAGTGGCAGTGGTCAAGTGGCCTGAATTTGGCCTTGAACTTGGTACCAGCTGTGAAGATAGAGGGGGGTAAAGAAAGCTGAAGGGGTTACCACCAGGGGCCTGGGGAACTGCTTAGACATGGGGGGACAAGAAACATGTTTGGGGTCCCTCTGATGTTTACCTAGGCTGCCTGAGGACGAAATGGCGCTAGGAAAGAGCAGAGGACAAACTGGTTTTGTGGAGAAAGACACTAAGTTCAGGGCTGTGTTTTACATCTAAACAACACTTTTGGGGGGCGGGGGCTATGTGGTAAGATAGGCTCTGCTTACCCCCTTCACTGGGCAGACTTTCTTCATAGCCTTATATATGTCCTAGGTCACAGTGACCTCTTCCTTGGCCGCACACTTGGCTTTAGTATATGTCCCTGGATGGGGCTGCTTCCTCCATCCCAGGGCCCTCCTCCCGGGGTCAGGCCAGCTCAGGACCCACCTGGGCTCTGTTCGTAGCGGAAGAATCACATCCAGGGCCTCGTGCCCCAGAGGCGTGAGAACCTCAGCGGCCATACTAGTCGTGCTCCTCCCCTCTCCTATGGCAGTGCTGTCTCTTCGTTCCTTCTGAGGGTTAGAGACAACTTGCAGGCAGCAGGAGAAGAGGCAGGCAGCGTCTGAGCATTTGGATGTTGGCGAGTGCGGAGGCTGTGAGGTAGCTGGGGGTGACTTCTCTGTTTTTTCCTTTAACTTTTTGTTTGGAAAGAATTTCAGATTTACCCCCAAAATCGCATAAATCATAGAGGCAGTGTAACAGCTTATCAACTCCTATGGAAGGTAGGAATGTGGTGATTAATATTACCACATAGGATAATCCTCTACGTGGTGGTAATTATTTCCTATTCATGAAGTATGTTTATGTGCATTAATATCTATTTCATATTCACGAACACCTGAAGGTAAAATAAGCCACGTTGTCGGTGCCTCTGGGAAGATGCAGATTTCAGGAGGAAGGCTCAGTTTAGGGTAGCCGTGTTCACGCTCCGTGGCCACAGAGAAATTTCCGGTTAAAGCTGTTTCCATTGGAGGAGAGGTGACTCGGTCCACTTTTTCAAGGACAGCGACTCTCTGTCTGATAAGGAGGCTGCAGCTACTTAAACAATTGACTTACAGCAAGGGCTAAAGTCACCGAATTCAGTGAGGACAGAAGCATTGCTTTCAGAGACAAAAGGGAAAGGGATATCTTTATGTTTGAGTCACATTTGAATTTTGCCCTTTAAAATCCTATGATGTTTAGTTAGAGGTGTGTGCGTGGGCTCGTCACTAGTTGTAGGGTGCCTGTAGACTATTGGACCTTTTCACCCCCCCACCCCCGCTCACTGGGAAGGAGACAGAGACATATATTACTTTTTCTTCCACTGGAGAAAAGGGTAGAATCAAACAAAACTTAGAAGAAAAACTCATGAGAAATGACTGATTATTTTCACTCATCTCTAGAAGGCATGCAATGGAGCCATTCCAAATCCTGTATTGTACAAATAAGACTTTAACAAGAGATGTACATTAACCCATGACTCCATTATCCTAAAACAGCCACATTACTTTTTTTTTAATTAACTTATTTTTTTAAAGATTTTATTTAGATATATATAGAGAGAGACACAGTGAGAGAGGGAACACAGGCAGGGCGAGTGGGAGAGGGAGAAGCAGGCTTCCCGCGGAGCAGGGAGCCCGATGTGGGGCTCGATCCCAGGACCCCGGGATCATGACCTGAGCCGAAGGCAGACGCTTAATGGCTGAGCCACCCAGGGGCCCCACAGCCACGTTACTTTGTATTCTTTTTCTGTCCTGTCTAATCTGTAGAGCTAATTTTTTTTTAATTTTATTATGTTAATCACCATATATTACATCATTAGTTTTTGATGTAGTTTTCCACGATTCATTTTCTGCGTATAACACCGAGTGCTGCATGCAGTACGTACCCTCTTTAATACCCATCACCAGGCTAACCCATCCCCCCACCCCCTCCCCTCTAGAACCCTCAGTTTGTTTCTCAGAGTCCATAGTCTCTCATGGTTCGTCTCCCCCTCCGATTTCCCCCCCTTCATTTTTCCCTTCCTGCTATCTTCTTCTTCTTCTTCCTTCTTCCTTCTTCCTTCTTCCTTCTTCCTTCTTCTTCTTCTTCTTC
>NW_027397072.1:11904893-11913748 GCF_003265705.2 Callorhinus ursinus | reverse complement strand
TTCCTTTCTTCTTCTTCTTCTTTCTTCTTCCTTTCTTCTTCTTCTTTCTTCTTTCTCTTTCTTTTTAACATACAATGTATTATTTGTTTCAGAGGTACAGGTCTGTTGAATCAGTCTTACACAATTCACAGCGCTCACCATAGCACATACCCTCCCCAATGTATAGAGCTAATTCTTATTAGAAGAAATCACAGCACACATCCAGCTCTGGTTTTTTATATGTAGCTGTAACGTAAATAATACCTGTCATTTATTATGTCCTACCATCTGCCAGTCACTTTGCTAGCTATCTTAATCACATTATCTTATTTAATAATCACAACTATCATATAATATGCATTATCTTCATCTTACAGAAGAGGCAGTTAGGCCTCAGAAAGGTCCCCCGGTAATGTCTCCAAAGCATAAAGTCTTTCCATGTTACTTTGACTTTATCAGCACTATTTTGAAAGCTGCATGTTTAATCAAATTGCCCTTTATCATTATTTTACAGTCTCCTTAGTGAGGTATGTTGAAGCATTTGCTAGACACCTACAGTTTGTTTTTCCTCGATGCTAAACTATGTTCTATGGTCATTTCGTCTTGTAGCTGTTGAGGCACATAGTTCAGTTCTCCGTACTCCTCACACTTGCCTTGAAGCGTATTTAGATGCCGGCAGTACATATTTTAATAAGAACTGTGCTACTTTCTGGAAAAGAGAAAATCTGATTCTTTCCTAGGTCTGCATTCAGGTTCATTCTGCACATTGTCTTCAGATAATTTTAGGGAATTTAAATGCCATGATATTAATATCGATCTGTTTCTCCTGCAACTTCTGTAGGCCTCTGAGACCTATTGCTTTCACTTTTATTGACTCAGAACAACACTTCCCTCTTTAATTTTTTTGCAGATAATTTGTCAGATTTATAACATTGTGATTTTCTTCAACTCAAGATTGATTTTTGTAGCCATGAATGAGTAGCATTACTAGTTGTGATATGAAAATATATTGGGCCAAAACCCATGTCCTTTCTCTTTGAAGAAGTTTATTTAGCCAGTCTTTAAGACGAGGACTGTTTGTGACAGATTCTTTTAGTTTTCCTTACCTGAGAATGTTTTCATTTCCCCTTTTTATCCTAAAGGATAGTTAGGATAAACTGTATATAGAATTTATAGTTGACAGTTCTTTTAACACTTGAAAAATATTGTGCTACTTTTTTCTGGCCTCTGTGGTTTCAGATAAGCAATGCCCTGTTATTAAAATCATTGTTCTCTCTATAGGGAATGTATTGTTCTCTTTCTGGCCTCTTTCAAGATTTTTTTTTTTCTTTGTCTTTAGTTTTCAAGAGTTTAATTATGATGTGTCTGGGCATAGATTTCTTTGTGTTTACCCTGTTTGGGGTTAGCTCAGCTTCTTGAATCTGTAGATTAATATCTTCCACCAAATTTGGGAAGCTTTAAAATGTTATTTCTTAAAACACTCTTTAAACTCTACCTTCTTTCTCCCTTCCTTCTGGAGCTTGATGAGAGATGACCTTATCTGGACTGTCTTGTATTTTTTGGTCAGGAGTCAGAAAATACTGAGTCTAAGTATCCTCCTTGCATTGGGTGAGGGGATACCAGACCGTGCACGTGTTGTGCCTCCAGGCCTGGGGTCCCAAGCTAGTTAGCTCTTTTCTTCCCCCCACCTTTAGGAGTTTGTTGGTTGTCTCTTTTGTTATTTCCAAAGTTTATAGTTGTACTTAGCAGGGAGGAGTAGGGAAAAATAGGGTCAGAACCATTTTGTTCAGGCTGGAAGTCCTTTGCATATGTTTGTTTTTTCTTCATGCAGAAATTCATTTTGAGTTTTGGTTACCTGAAATTATTTTTAAAACCTTATAGGATATGAAGAACAGGATAAGTTTATATTATCTTGGTGAATTTAGATAAATTTAGATATTTTAATATGTAGACACAAATCCTAGATTAGCACCTGTATATCAAAGTATGTAATGATTACCAGCGAAGCGTATTCTTTCTCAAGTGTTAAAAAAACACCTATTCAAGTCCATCTTCAGGCCCATTTTCTTCTCCCATGTGAGGTATGGCTTTTGCAGCTATAGTGGTAGAGAATTTAAAATTGCCTTCTTAAGAGCTGAACAACTTAAACACTTGAAACCCTTTATGATGTGAGGGGGAACATACAAGTGTGCCTACCCAAAATGGGTAATTGTGTAAATTGCTATATTTTTCACATTTCTATTTTAAATCTGAGGTTAGTGCTCTGAAAAGTAAGTTACTAATAATTGAAGTGGTTAATGAATTTTCAGAAGAAGATGTTTCCCAACAAAAACATACTTTTAAAAAGTCTGTGTACACATGAAGAAGGTGTTATACAGGGAAACTCCTTGCCAAACACATTTTAAAAATGGAAACTATTATTGGGGGCACACTAATATAAAAACATATAAAGGTTTAATTGATAATTTTTTTAAAGATCTTTCTCTCCCTTAGGATACACTTCATGTCCTGAAAATTGACAAGCTGTTAGTTTTTGAAAAGAAAGAAATCCAAAGGTTGCTGAAAACAAGAATCACTCTTTTCTAATCTCTTCCACTTCATGGTAGGCGTTGAGTAACCCATGTAGACTCTATATTCCATGTAAAGGAGAAACTACTTGTTATTCATTATGCAGGAGTTAATTATAGCAAGTGGAGTATTGACGCTGCTCACAACATCACAGACCTACCATTCAGTTGTTTTTAAATATTTTCAAAACACAAAACCTTTTCTTCAAATAAACTGGAAAAATTTGGATTTTAACTCAGAAAAGAGCAGCCATTTACCAACCCATTTTTCCCCATTGCTAACCATCAGGCACCTCCTCAGAATTTCTGAGACTGGGGATTCTTGGAGCCCATTTATCAGATGAAGGAAATGAGACTCAGAGCAGGGCTGTGCTGAAATTACACAGCTACCCACAAGGCATTATTGGTTGAGACATAATGTCAATAAATAGGCCCCCCCAGGGTCTCTTTTAGTGATTTCCTTCTAGTGGCATCTTCCTTATAAGCCTCACGTCTATCTCCAATAACAAAAGAGCCAAAAACTTATGGCCACTCCATGGATAATTAATATCACCATTCTATGCTAAAACATTTTATAAATGATGGAATGTCTTCATTTATTCATTTGTCCATCAGTTCAAACACTCAGTAAGTACTGTGCATCTGCTGTCTATCAGGTATTATTTTAAGGAGCAGGGATAAACCAGTGAACAAATGAAAGTCTCTGTTTTCAAGGAGCTTCCATTGTTATGGAAGGAGAAAGGCAATAAGCAAAAGCATATGTAATACATCACATATTTGTACATGCTAAGAAGGAAAATAAAACAAGGTGAGAGGGACAGAAGGTGGAGGGGAATGCAACCTGAGGTGGGCTGTTACACAGCACATTCTCTGATGAGGTGACATTTGAGAAATTTGAAGGAAATAAGCGAATGAGCCCTACAGATGTCTGCAGAGAGAATGTGCCAGGCAGAGAAAACAGATCAAAGTTCGCGAGGTGGAAGCGTGCGTGATGGACGTGGGGCACCTGAGCCTGGAAGGGGTTGAAGGTGGGAGGTCGGGTAAAACAGGTGGATGTCTTGAGTTTGAGATTTTTTGTTTTAAATATTTCTTTATAAATAGGCAAGGAAATATTGCCAAACTCCCAATTAGACCACCCATTTAAATAATTCAGAGCTTGTCTAGCTTATTGAGTCCTCTAGTTTCAGAACATCCTGATCTGATTATAATTACGTATCTGCTCTGCCACTTGCTAGCCACATTACCAGGACAGATAAGGCTGTTTTCCTCATCTGTAAAGGGAGGTAATAACACCTGTGCTGTCCTCCACCCAAAACGGTTGTAAGGGTGAATGAACTCTTCCTGGATTCTGAAATTATTTCAAGAACTATAAAATGTGGGGCGCCTGGGTGGCTCAGTCTTAAGTGTCTGCCTTTGGCTCAAGGCATGATCCCAGGGTCCTGGGATCAAGCCCTGCATTGGGCTCCCTGCTCGGCAGGGAGCCTGCTTCTCCCTCCTCCTTTCCCTCTCCCCGTGTTTGTGTTCCCTCTCTCTCTGTGTCTCTCTCTGTCAAATAAATAAAATCTTAGAAAAAAAAAAAGAACTATAAAATGCTCTGGGGTTATTAGTCCATGGAAGAATGATGTGGGGCTTTCAGGCAGGTTTTGAAGGATCTGTTGGGTCATCGTGTGAGCAGGACTTGCTAATTACCAGTCATTTCATAGTACGTATCAACTGCTGTGGAAATGCAGAATTCGTGCTATAACTTTTTCAGGTGGCTACTTGGGATTAGAGCCCGAATGCCCAAAATTAAATGCTTTGGAAACATGCATTTGTACAGACAGTTTAACAAATGTCTAGATAACCATCCGTTCTCGTTATCCTTCGAAGGTATCTGTCATCATCTGAGTTTTAGGTACCCAAATGTAGAGAATCTGTTTTAAGAAAGACTAGGGAACAGGAAAACCAGCTGTTGATTTACTTTTATATTTAAAACTGCTTTCTAATTTAACACAGCAAACACTGTCATCCACAGAGATGTTGGAGATATGATTTGTTTCAGGACTGCCTCGATGTAAAGGATGTATCATTCAGTTACACAATGAGAGGACAAATTCGTGTTCTTTACTTGATCAGAACTACTTCTGCGGTAGAAATGGATATGGGATGCTTTATTTTGATATGCAACGAAAATCCTCTGACAGGTGCACTTTTAAAAAAATTTTTTTTTATTGTTCTGTTAATCACCATACATTACATCATTAGTTTTTGAAGTAGTGTTCCATGATTCATTGTTTGTGCATAACACCCAGTGCTCCACGCAGACGTGCCCTCTTCAATACCCATCACCAGGCTAACCCATCCCCGCCCTCCCCTCTAGAACCCTGTTTGTTTTTCAGAGTCCATCGTCTCTCATGGTTCGTCTCCCCCTCTGATTTACTCCCCTTCATTCTTCCCCTCCTGCTAGCTGCTGCTGCTTCTTTTTCTTAACATATATTGCATTATTTGTTTCAGAAGTACAGATCTGTGATTCAACAGTCTTGCACAATTCACAGCACTCACCATAGC
The DNA here is from genome assembly GCF_003265705.2 of Callorhinus ursinus. Lineage (NCBI taxonomy): Eukaryota > Metazoa > Chordata > Mammalia > Carnivora > Otariidae > Callorhinus > Callorhinus ursinus. The sequence continues at coordinate 11,908,655 of NW_027397072.1, read as the reverse complement.
ACATACCCTCCCCAATGTCTATCACCCAGCCACCCCATACCTCCCACCCCCCCACCACTCCAGCAACCCTCTGTTTGTTTCCTGAGATTAAGAATTCCACATATCAGTGAGGTCATATGATACCTGTCTTTCTCTGATTGACTTATTTCACTCAGCATAACACCCTCCAGTTCTATCCACGTCATTGCAAATGGCAAGATCTCATTCCTTTTGATGGCTGCATAATATTCCAGTCTGCATATATACCACTTCTTTCTTATCCATTCATCTGTCGATGGACATCTTCGCTCTTTCCACAGTTTGGCTATAGTGGACATTGCTGCTATAAACATTGGGGTGCACGTACCCCTTCGGGTCCCTACATTTGTATCTTTGGGGTAAATACCCAGTAGTGCAATTGCTGGATCGTATCGTAGCTCTATCTTCAACTGTTTCAGGAACCTCCATACTGTTTTCCAGAGGGGTTGCACCAGCTTGCATTCCCACCATCAGTGTAGGAGGGTTCCCCTTTCTCCGCATTCCCGCCAACATCTGTCGTTTCCTGACGTGTTAATTTTAGGCATTCTGACTGGTGTGAGGTGGTATCTCATTGAGGTTTTGATTTGGATTTCCCTGATGCCGAGCAATATTGAGCACTTTTTCATGTGTCTCTTGGCCATTTGGATGTCTTCTTTGGCAAAATGTCTGTTCATGTCTTCTGCCCATTTCTTTTTTTTTTTTTTAAGATTTATTTATTTATTTATTTGAGAGAGAGAATGAGATAGAGAGAGAGAACATGAGAGGGGGGAGGGTCAGAGGGAGAAGCAGACTCCCTGCTGAACAGGGAGCCCGATGTAGGCCTCGATCGGGCGCCTGGGTGGCTCGGTTGGTTGAGCGGCTGCTTTCTGCCCATTTCTTGATTGGATTATTTGTTCTTTGGGTGTTGAGTTTGATAAGTTCTTTATAGATTTTGGATACTAGCCCTTTATCTGATGTCATTTGCAAATATTTTCTTCCATTCTGTCAGTTGTTTTTTGGTTTTGTGGACTGTTTCTTTTGCTGTGCAAAAGCTTTTTATCTTGATGAAATCCCAGTAGTTCATTTTTGCCCTTGCTTCCTTTGCCTTTGGCGATGTTTCTAGGAAGAAGTTGCTGCAGCTGAGGTCGAAGAGGTTGCTGCCTGTGTTCTCCTTTAGGATTTTGATGGACTCCTGTCTCACGTTTAGGTCTTTCAACCATTTGGAGTCTGTTTTTGTGTGTGGTGTAAGGAAATGGTCCAGTTTCACGCTTCTGCATGTGGCTGTCCAATTTTCTCAACACCATTTGTTGAAGAGACTGTCTTTTTTCCATTGGACATTCTTTCCTGCGTTGTCAAAGATGAGTTGACCATAGAGTTGAGGGTCCATTTCTGGGCTCTCGATTCTGTTCCATTGATCTATGTGTCTGTTTTTGTGCCAGTACCATACTGTCTTGATGATGACAGCTTTGTAATAGAGCTGGAAGTCCGGAATTGTGATGCCGCCAGCTTTGTTTTTCTTTTTCAACATTCCTCTGGCTATTTGGGGTCTCTTCTGGTTCCATACAAATTTTAGGATTCTTTGTTCCATTTCTTTGAAAAAAGTGGATGGTATTTAGATGGGGATTGCATTGAATGTGTAGATTGCTCTAGGTTGCACTGACATCTTCACGGTGTTTGATCTTCCAATCCATGAGCATGGAACGTTTTTCCATTTCTTTGTGTCTTCCTCAATTTCTTTCATGAGTATTTTATAGTTTTCTGAGTACAGATCCTTTGCCTCTTTGGTTAGATTTATTCCTAGGTATTTTATGGTTTGGGGTGCAATTGTAAATTGGATCGACTCCTTAATTTCCTTCTCTTCTGTCTTATTGTTGGTGTATAGGAATGCCACTGATTTCTGTGCATTGATTTTATATCCTGCCACTTTACTGAATTCCTGTATGAGTTCTAGCAGTTTTGGGGTGGAGTCTTTTGGGTTTTCCACATACAGTATCATATCATCTGTAAAGAGTGAATGTTTGACTTCCTCCTTGCCGATTTGGATGCCTTTGATTTCTTTTTGTTGTCTGATTGCTGTGGCTAGGACTTCTAATACTATGTGAATAGCAGTGGTGATAGTGGACATCCCTGCCGCGTTCCTGACTTTAGGGGGAAAGCTCTCAGCTTTTCCCCATTGAGAATGATATTTGCTGTAGGTTTTTCATAGATGGCTTTTATAATATTGAGGTATATACGCTCTCCCTATACTCTGAAGAGTTTTGATCAAGAAAGGATGCTGTCCTTTGTCAAATGCTTTTTCTGCATCTATTGAGAGGATCCTATGACTCTTGTTCTTTCTTTTGTTCATGTATTATATCACGTTGGTTGATTTGCGGATGTTGAACCAACCTTGCAGCCCAGGGATAAATCCCACTTGGTCATGGTGAATAATCCTTTTAATATACTGTTGGATCCTATTGGCTAGTATTTTGGTGAGAATTTTTGCATCCATGTTCATCAAGGATATTGGTCTGTAATTCTCCTTTTTGGTGGGATCTTTATCTGGTTTTGGGATCAAGGTAATGGTGGCCTCATAAAACAAGTTTGGAAGTTTTCCTTCCATTTCTATTTTTGGGAACAGTTTCAGGAGAATAGGTATTAATTCTTCTTTAAATGTTTGGTAGAATGCCCCTGGGAAGCCATCTGGCCCTGGGCTTTTGTGTGTTGGGAGATTTTTGATGACTGCTTCCATTTCCTTAGTGGTTATAGGTCTGTTCATGTTTTCTATTTCTTCCTGGTTCAATTGTGGTAGTTGATACATCTCTAGGAATGCACCCATTTCTTCCAGGTTCTCTAATTTGCTGGCATAGAGTTGCTCATAGTATGTTCTTATAATTGTTTGTATTTCTTTGGTGTTGGTTGTGATCTCTCCTCTTTCATTCATGATTTTGTTGATTTGGATCATTTCTCTTTTCTTTTTGATCAGTCTGGCCAGGGGTTTATCCATCTTGTTAATTCTTTCAAAGAACCCGCTCCTAGTTTCGTTGATGTGTTCTACTGTTCTTTTGGTTTCTATTTCATTGATTTCTGCTCTGATCTTTATTATTTCTCTTCTCCTGCTGGGTTTAGGCTTTATTTGCTGTTCTTTCTCCAGCTCCTTTAGGTGTAGGGTTAGGTTGTGTATTTGAGACCTTTCTTGTTTCTTGAGAAAGGCTTGTATTGCTATATACTTTCCTCTCAGGACTGCCTTTGCTGTATCCCAAAGATTTTGAACAGTTGTGTTTTCATTTTCATTGGTTTCCATGAATTTTTTAAATTCTTCTTTAATTTCCTGGTTGACCCATTCATTGTTTAGTAGGATGCTCTTGAGCCTCCATGTATTTGAGTTCTTTCCGACTTTCCTTTTGTGATTGAGTTCTTGTTTCAAAGCACTGTGGTCTGAATATATATGCATGAATACTCCCAGTCTTTTGGTACCGGTTGAGACCTGATCTCTGACCTAGGATGTGATCAATTCTGGAGAATGTTTCATGGGCACTAGAGAAGAATGTGTATTCCGTTGCTTTGGGATGGAATGTTCTGAATATGTCTGAAGTCCATTTGGTCCAGTGTGTCATTTAAAGTCTTTATTTCCTTGTTGATCTTTTGCTTAGATGATCTGTCCATTTCAGTCAGGGGGGTGTTAAAGCCCCCCAGTATTATTGTATTGTTGTCAATGTGTTTCTTTGCTTTTGTTATTAATTGCCTTATATAATTGGCTGCTCCCATGTTCGGGGCATAGATATT
>NW_027397072.1:11903129-11904793 GCF_003265705.2 Callorhinus ursinus | reverse complement strand
TACAGTCTTTGTTTTAAAATCTAATTTGTCTGATATGAAGATTGCCACCCAGCTTTCTTTTGGTGTCCATTAGCATGGTAAATGGTTTTCCACCCCCTCACTTTCAATCTGGAGGTGTCTTTGGGCCTAAAATGAGTCTCTTGCAGACACCATATTGATGGGTCTTGTTTTTTAATCCAATCTGATAGCCTGTGTCTTTTGATTGGGACATTTAGCCCATTTACATTCAGGGTAACTATTGAAAGGTATGAATTTAGTGCCATTGTATTGCCTATAAGGTGACTATTACTGTATATTGTCTGTGTTCCTTTCTGGTTTATGCTGTTTTTAGGCTCTCTCTTTGCTTAGAGGACCCCTTTCAATATTTCTTGTAGGGCTGGTTTTGTGTTTGCAAATTCCTTTAGTTTTTGTTTGTCCTGGAAGCTTTTGATCTCTCCTATTTTGAATGACAACCTAGCTGGATATAGTATTGTTGGCTGCATATTTTTCTCGTTTAGTGCTCTGGATATATCATGCCAGTCCTTTCTGGCCTGCCAGGTCTCTGTGGATAGGTCTGTTGCCAATCTAATGTTTCTACCATTGCAGGTTACATATCTCTTCTCCCGAGCTGTTTTCAAGATTTTCTCTTTGTCTCTGAGACTCGTACGTTTTACTATTAGATGTCAGGGTCTTGACCTATTTTTATTGATTTTGAGAGGGGTTCTCTGTGCCTCCTGGATCTTGATGCCTGTTTCCTTCCCCACATTAGGGAAGTTCTCTGCTATAATTTGCTCCAATATACCTTCTGCCCCTCTCTCTCTTCTTTTGGGATCCCAGTTATCCTCATGTTGTTTCATCTTATCGTATCGCTTATCTCTCGAATTCTGCCCTTGTGATCCTGTAGTTGTTTATCTCTCTTTTTCTCAGCTTCTTTATTTTCCATCATTTGGTCTTCTATATCACTGATTCTCTCTTCTGCCTCATGTATCCTAGCAGTTAGTGCCCCCATTTTTGATTGCACCTCATTAATAGCCCTTTTGATTTTGATTTGGTTAGATTTTAGTTCTTTTATTTCTCTAGGAAGGGTGTGTCCCTAATAACTTCCATTCTTTTTTCAAGCCCAGCTAGTATGTTTAAAATCATGATTTTGAACTCTAGGTCCGACATCGTACTAATGTCCGTTTTGAGTAGGTCCCTGGCAGACAGTACTACCTCTTGTTCTTTTTGCTGAGGTGATTTCTTTCGTCTTGTCATTTTGTCCAGAGGAGAATAGATGAATGAGAGAACAAAATGCTAACAGGTTAACAACGTCCCCAGCAAGTATACTCTAAACAAATCAGAAAAGACCTGAAACCAGGGGAAAAGAAAGGGAAAGAAAGAAAAAGAAAGAGAAAAAAAACAAAAGGAAAAAGATAAAAACAAACAAAAACAGAACAAAACGAAACAAAAACAGAATATGATCAGATATGATCAGGCTGGTGCATAGATCAGTGCCACACACTAGATTTTGGGTGTATTTTGGTGTGTTAGAAGAAAGTGCCTCCTAAAATTTTAGAGAATGAAAGACTTATATATGTACAAAATAAGGGTTGATACAATGAAGGGATGGAAGATGACTGTAAAGATGAAAATTATAAAAGATTTTATAAAAGGAATTGATAAGATGTTTGAAAAAAGGAAGAAGA
>NW_027397072.1:11809407-11898129 GCF_003265705.2 Callorhinus ursinus | reverse complement strand
TAGCAGTTTTGGGGTGGAGTCTTTTGGGTTTTCCACATACAGTATCATATCATCTGTAAAGAGTGAATGTTTGACTTCCTCCTTGCCGATTTGGATGCCTTTGATTTCTTTTTGTTGTCTGATTGCTGTGGCTAGGACTTCTAATACTATGTGAATAGCAGTGGTGATAGTGGACATCCCTGCCGCGTTCCTGACTTTAGGGGGAAAGCTCTCAGCTTTTCCCCATTGAGAATGATATTTGCTGTAGGTTTTTCATAGATGGCTTTTATAATATTGAGGTATATACGCTCTCCCTATACTCTGAAGAGTTTTGATCAAGAAAGGATGCTGTCCTTTGTCAAATGCTTTTTCTGCATCTATTGAGAGGATCCTATGACTCTTGTTCTTTCTTTTGTTCATGTATTATATCACGTTGGTTGATTTGCGGATGTTGAACCAACCTTGCAGCCCAGGGATAAATCCCACTTGGTCATGGTGAATAATCCTTTTAATATACTGTTGGATCCTATTGGCTAGTATTTTGGTGAGAATTTTGCATCCATGTTCATCAAGGATATTGGTCTGTAATTCTCCTTTTTGGTGGGATCTTTATCTGGTTTTGGGATCAAGGTAATGGTGGCCTCATAAAACAAGTTTGGAAGTTTTCCTTCCATTTCTATTTTTGGGAACAGTTTCAGGAGAATAGGTATTAATTCTTCTTTAAATGTTTGGTAGAATGCCCCTGGGAAGCCATCTGGCCCTGGGCTTTTGTGTGTTGGGAGATTTTTGATGACTGCTTCCATTTCCTTAGTGGTTATAGGTCTGTTCATGTTTTCTATTTCTTCCTGGTTCAATTGTGGTAGTTGATACATCTCTAGGAATGCACCCATTTCTTCCAGGTTCTCTAATTTGCTGGCATAGAGTTGCTCATAGTATGTTCTTATAATTGTTTGTATTTCTTTGGTGTTGGTTGTGATCTCTCCTCTTTCATTCATGATTTTGTTGATTTGGATCATTTCTCTTTTCTTTTTGATCAGTCTGGCCAGGGGTTTATCCATCTTGTTAATTCTTTCAAAGAACCCGCTCCTAGTTTCGTTGATGTGTTCTACTGTTCTTTTGGTTTCTATTTCATTGATTTCTGCTCTGATCTTTATTATTTCTCTTCTCCTGCTGGGTTTAGGCTTTATTTGCTGTTCTTTCTCCAGCTCCTTTAGGTGTAGGGTTAGGTTGTGTATTTGAGACCTTTCTTGTTTCTTGAGAAAGGCTTGTATTGCTCTATACTTTCCTCTCAGGACTGCCTTTGCTGTATCCCAAAGATTTTGAAGAGTTGTGTTTTCATTTTCATTGGTTTCCATGAATTTTTTTTAATTCTTCTTTAATTTCCTGGTTGACCCATTCATTCTTTAGTAGGATGCTCTTGAGCCTCCATGTATTTGAGTTCTTTCCGACTTTCCTTTTGTGATTGAGTTCTTGTTTCAAAGCACTGTGGTCTGAATATATATGCATGAATACTCCCAGTCTTTTGGTACCGGTTGAGACCTGATCTCTGACCTAGGATGTGATCAATTCTGGAGAATGTTTCATGGGCACTAGAGAAGAATGTGTATTCCGTTGCTTTGGGATGGAATGTTCTGAATATGTCTGAAGTCCATTTGGTCCAGTGTGTCATTTAAAGTCTTTATTTCCTTGTTGATCTTTTGCTTAGATGATCTGTCCATTTCAGTCAGGGGGGTGTTAAAGCCCCCCAGTATTATTGTATTGTTGTCAATGTGTTTCTTTGCTTTTGTTATTAATTGCCTTATATAATTGGCTGCTCCCATGTTCGGGGCATAGATATTTACAATTGTTAGATCTTCTTGTTGGATAGACCCTTTAAGTAGGATATAGTTTCCTTACTCATCTCTTATTACAGTCTTTGTTTTAAAATCTAATTTGTCTGATATGAAGATTGCCACCCAGCTTTCTTTTGGTGTCCATTAGCATGGTAAATGGTTTTCCACCCCCTCACTTTCAATCTGGAGGTGTCTTTGGGCCTAAAATGAGTCTCTTGCAGACACCATATTGATGGGTCTTGTTTTTTAATCCAATCTGATAGCCTGTGTCTTTTGATTGGGACATTTAGCCCATTTACATTCAGGGTAACTATTGAAAGGTATGAATTTAGTGCCATTGTATTGCCTATAAGGTGACTATTACTGTATATTGTCTGTGTTCCTTTCTGGTTTATGCTGTTTTTAGGCTCTCTCTTTGCTTAGAGGACCCCTTTCAATATTTCTTGGAGGGCTGGTTTTGTGTTTGCAAATTCCTTTAGTTTTTGTTTGTCCTGGAAGCTTTTGATCTCTCCTATTTTGAATGACAACCTAGCTGGATATAGTATTGTTGGCTGCATATTTTTCTCGTTTAGTGCTCTGGATATATCATGCCAGTCCTTTCTGGCCTGCCAGGTCTCTGTGGATAGGTCTGTTGCCAATCTAATGTTTCTACCATTGCAGGTTACATATCTCTTCTCCCGAGCTGTTTTCAAGATTTTCTCTTTGTCTCTGAGACTCGTACGTTTTACTATTAGATGTCAGGGTCTTGACCTATTTTTATTGATTTTGAGAGGGGTTCTCTGTGCCTCCTGGATCTTGATGCCTGTTTCCTTCCCCACATTAGGGAAGTTCTCTGCTATAATTTGCTCCAATATACCTTCTGCCCCTCTCTCTCTTCTTTTGGGATCCCAGTTATCCTCATGTTGTTTCATCTTATCGTATCGCTTATCTCTCGAATTCTGCCCTTGTGATCCAGTAGTTGTTTATCTCTCTTTTTCTCAGCTTCTTTATTTTCCATCATTTGGTCTTCTATATCGCTGATTCTCTCTTCTGCCTCATGTATCCTAGCAGTTAGTGCCCCCATTTTTGATTGCACCTCATTAATAGCCCTTTTGATTTTGATTTGGTTAGATTTTAGTTCTTTTATTTCTCTAGGAAGGGCGTGTCCCTAATAACTTCCATTCTTTTTTCAAGCCCAGCTAGTATGTTTAAAATCATGATTCTGAACTCTAGGTCCGACATCGTACTAATGTCCGTTTTGAGTAGGTCCCTGGCAGACAGTACTACCTCTTGTTCTTTTTGCTGAGGTGATTTCTTTCGTCTTGTCATTTTGTCCAGAGGAGAATAGATGAATGAGAGAACAAAATGCTAACAGGTTAACAACGTCCCCAGCAAGTATACTCTAAACAAATCAGAAAAGACCTGAAACCAGGGGAAAAGAAAGGGAAAGAAAGAAAAAGAAAGAGAAAAAAAACAAAAGGAAAAAGATAAAAACAAACAAAAACAGAACAAAACGAAACAAAAACAGAATATGATCAGATATGATCAGGCTGGTGCATAGATCAGTGCCACACACTAGATTTTGGGTGTATTTTGGTGTGTTAGAAGAAAGTGCCTCCTAAAATTTTAGAGAATGAAAGACTTATATATGTACAAAATAAGGGTTGATACAATGAAGGGATGGAAGATGACTGTAAAGATGAAAATTATAAAAGATTTTATAGAAAAGGATTGATAAGATGTTGGTTGAAAAAGGGAAAAAGAAAAATTCAAAAAAAAATTTAAAAAAATTAACTTTGGAAAACTAAACAATCATGGTAAAAAAGCCATGAATTCTATGTGCGGTATTCCTCTAACGCTGGAGTTCTCCCGTTCTCATTGATGGGTAAACTTCGTCTTGGCGGGCTGTTCTTGCAGATCTTTTGGGGGAGGGGCCCTTTGCCATGGTTCCCAAATGTCTTTGCCGGAGGCGGAATTGCCCCGCCCTTGCTGGTCCGGGCTAAGTAATCTGCTTGGGTTTTCCCTCGGGATCTTTTGTTCCCTGCAAGCTCTTGGTACAGCTTTGGAGGACGAGAGTGAAATGGCGGCCTCCCTATCTCTGCCCCAGAGGAGCCGAGAACTCGGGGGCCTGCTCCTCAGTGCGCCCCCAGAGAAAAGTAGTCGGTCACACCTGTCTCCCCGGTCTCCGGCTGCACTCTGTGCTCACCCGGCCTGTGACCGAGTGTTTCTATCTCTGGCACCCGGCCCCGTGTGGAGTCTCCAAACCCAGCAGATCCCTGCGGTGCGCTCCCGCGCCGCTCCTCCCCGAGGAGGAAGGGGGTCTCCCCGGATCTGCCGCTTGTTGGGTCCCTGCTGGAGGAGCAGTGGCCCGACTGGGCTGCGGATCACAGTTTATGGCCACCCCTAGCTGAGAGCCCGCGCCTCGGCTCCGTCTCTGCAGCCGGCTTCCCCGCTCCGATACCTGGGAGCTCTGCCGCACTCAGGCACCCCCGGTCTTTCTGTGACCCCGAGGGTCCTGAGTCCACACCGTCCCGCGAGGGTTCCACCCCCCGCTTAGCCACTGCAGCGACGTCCCTCAGCGGAGCCGACTTCTAAAAGTTCCGATTTTGTGCTCCGCGGCTCTATCACTTGCCAGAAGTGGCCGACGGAGGCCCCCCCTCCCCCGCCATCTATCCTCCCGAATATCGCCTCGGATTCACTTTTCCGCACGTCCTACCTTCCAGAAAGTGGTCGCTTTTCTGTTCAGAGAGTTGTTGCTATTCTTCTCTTTGATTTCCTGTTGAGTTCATAGGTGTTCAGAATGGTTTGATCCCTATTCAGCTGAATTCCTGAGACCACACGAAACCTAGGTCTCCTACTCCTCCGCCATCTTGCTCTGTCCCTGAGAAGTGCAGTTTAGTCAAATTTTTTATTTCAAATTAGAGAAATTTTCTAGACAGTATGAAGACTTAGCAATAATAATAATGCTAAAATGAAAAGTAGAAATGCATTTAGGATAATTTAAAAGAAAAACAATTGGCTAATGTTAAGTATGATGAACTATTACAATTTCTTATACAATAATTCCGTATTTTAACATAATAATATTAAATATCAATAAACCAGTCCTGTACTTGTTTGAATTTATTTTTGTAAAGAACATTAAGAACCTTTGAAATTGGGTAAGGCTTAGAGTCTTTTGAAGATTTTGTGCATGAGGGTGGTGGTGTTGAATCTACCTCTCAACACATTGTAAACATTTTCAGGAGTGTTTAATCAAAGTCATCACATCTGAATTCTTCTGTAAGCCAGTGAAGTAGCCTTTGCCACCAGTGTCCAGTGTTTATTTCCACTTCCAGGTAGACATAGCTGACATTGAGAATGAAGAGAACCGCTACGCCCTCTTCACGGAACTCCTGGAATCCAGTCGCCAAGAGGTGGAATTTCAGCACTTGGTTTTGCTCTTGCAAGCTTGGCCACCTATGAGACATGACTCTGTGTAAGTGTGAATATAAAATTAGATTTCTCTTGTTTGCTCTTGAGTTTTAAAAATTCAGTACCTTCAAAAGAACCAATGAAAAGAAATATGTAAAACCAATATTAGCCTTTAGCGGAAATTAAGATTATTTATTTGAAATATTGCAGTTTCTCTCCTTTTCTCCTTGCCCTTACATGCAAATATTTTACTCAGAAATACCAGATCATGCTTAGTGATAGCATCTGATTTGGGGGCGCCTGGGTGGCTCAGTCAATTAAGCTTCTGCCTTCGGCTCAGGTCTTGATCCCAGGATCCTGGGATGGAGCCCCACATCAGGCTCCCTGCTCAACGGGAAGCCTGCTTCTCCCCCTTCCTGCGGCTTCCCCTGCTTGTACTCTCTCTCTCTCACACACAAATAAATAAAATCTTTTAGCTCTCTCTGTGGGGCCAGGGAATCAGTTTCTAACCAGCTCCTCTGTGATGATACTGTGCAGTAGATGTGGGACCCACTAATTAGATTGTCAGTTATGCTTTGCTTTTTTAGCAAAGGGTTTAGGGTTGCATTGTAGGTTTTCTCATGCCCTCAAAATGGCCCTCTCGGTCTAAAGAGAATTTTTCAAAATCATAGTACAACCTCCTCTAGTACGTTAGTTTACTGTGGTTTTACAGTTTCTTGTAACTTTTAGAACAATGACCATTTCAAATCACTCTCTTACCCACAAGAAGTAAAATCAGCTTCACTTAAGACATTTATTGCATGTTAAACATGTAATGCATTTGCGCGTATTAAAATCTTAGTTTTTAAAGGTACATTCTTTCTTTTGTAGCCAGTATGAAGTGAAATTTGTAAATTGCTATCCTGTGTTTTAAAAACCTCCTTTATGAAATCATTAGAATCAAAACAAAGCATTACCGGTCCACTTAACCCCTCTTACCAGCCATGTCTCCAATCCAAGAGGGGACCTGCGGGTAAGTCAAATAAAGTCTGTTTCGGCTTTTTTCCTGGCCCAAGTTGGTGTTTTACCACAAAAGACTCTACGATGGGACACTTTAGAAATAGGTTCTTAAAAGTACTTTTGAGTACCTTTTTTTGGTTGGCAGATAATCCAAGTATGACTTTAGTACTTCCAAAATAACGACCCCCAAAAAGGGGGTGAGGGGAGAAAGACCAGGAAAGGCAGGAGGAAGGGAAGGATAGTGTGGCAATGATTAAATGTTGCCAGTTAACATAATAAAGTTAAAAACTAGGAAATTTGCTTGATCTACATGACTCCTCATTTACTAGAACCAACTTGGGTTTTTTAGTTTTATTCCCTTGTAGGAAAATGCACGAAAAGCGTAATAGATTCGTACTTATGGGAGACTTATAATTCTCATCCAGCGTATCAAAACTGGCTGGTGAAAAATATGTTTTGCTAATTGTCATTGAAGCCACATGGCCCATCACGGGTGCACTATTTGGCAGGCCAGTACCTCCTCTGCAGTGAGGCAGCTCCTTAGCGCAGACCCAGGAGAGTGGAATTCAGACTTTGAAAGAGAAAAGCAGAGGGTGAGTCCTTGAGTGTAAGAAGACTCCCCAGTCCACCAGACCCTCTCAGAGCTTTGTTCGTACAAATAAGCAGTGTTCTTTGTCCTCACACGGTGGTAGTTTGAGCAGAGACACAAAGGCTTTGCCAAAGGCTAGTATTGTGAGTCCCTTTGTCATTGTTACACTTGACATTTTTCTTAGGGGGCAAGGAGTGAAGTCCTTTAAGGGAAGAACCACCTTAGGTGTTTAGTGTCTAGAATCTAGAGCTGTGCAAAGAGAAAAGGCTCTTACAAATAGTAAAATTATTTTTAAAACACTATAAGTAAAATTGATAACCTGTTCCTGGGGCCAGGAAATGAATGTATCTTTAACTTGTCTCTGGAAGTGTAAATCATGAGGTTTGTATGAAACACGGGTAGTGACATCCAGAGAAGGGAGACAAAAAGTAACTTTTGTATGCTTTTATGTTTTAGAAATAAGGAAACTGGGGATGCCTGGGTGGCTCAGTTGGTTAAGTTGCTGCTTTCGGCTCAGGTCATGATCCTGGGGTCCTAGGATGGAGCCCCGCATTGGGCTGCCTGCTCAGCGGGAGGCCTGCTTCTCCTTCTGCCCCTCTCCCTGCCTGTGCTCTCTCGCTCTCTGACAAGTAAACAAATAAAATCTTAAAAAAGAAAGAAGGAAACTGTGTGAAGGGCACAGTGTGATCGTGTGCTTCCAGGCTGATCTCCGCGGCGTACTGCCCTTACTGTCCTTCGCTCCTGCCCTGGCCCTGGAGGCTTCATCCTCATCATCGGATCAACAAAAGCCAGTGTTTAGGTGGTAAATAGTGAGATGTGCCTGCTGTTGTTGAGAAGGCACAGTTACAAACATCATTCATCGAATAAAGCAGTTTTGTAAGGAGAACATTAAATTACTTTCTCAGAAAGAGAAAAACTGAGGCCCAGAGAGGTTGGTTGAGTGGCTTCCCCAGCACTGAGTGTCTGGGCTGAGAGTGTTGAGTCACCAAGGTGGGAAGCCAGGGAGCTGGCCCGGGAGCCCGTCGGGAGCTCTGGCCTCCAGGTCGCCCGTGGCCTCCGCACTCCTGGGCAGCTGCTGATACCACAGCAAGCTCTTTTTTCTCTGGAAGGTGTTCTCTTTTCTGCAAGAGGGACTTGAAGGAACATATCATCTAGACTGTGATTGCAGTTTGCCAAAAAGCATTTTACTTCCCAAGGTGGCATTTCTCTTCTTTCTTAACGTTTCACATCCCAGTCGTTACAACATTAATCATTCATTCCCAGTGCGTCGCGTTTTTCCCCCTCAGAACCAACATAACCAGCAATCCGTGGGTGCGGCTGGTGACCGTGATGCTGAGCAGGTGTACAGTGGAGAACAAGGAAGGACTGGGGAATGAGGTCTTGAAAATCTGCCGCTCCTTATATAATACGCAGCAGATGCTCCCTGCAGAGGTGAGTGGGTATTTCAAGTGGTTTTCCTGGGGGGCATCCCTTCCCTTATCCAAACTCTTAATGAGAAGCCATGTCAGCAACTGTGCCTAAGGCACACTTAGCTTAAGTTATCAGGAAGTGAAGGCCCGTAATTTGGAATAGATCAAATGAAGAACAGCCGTGCTGAGAGGGTGCTTTGAGGTAGTTTTCTCTCTGTTGGAGCTCTGAAGCCTATTCCCTTTACAAGTCCCAAAGTGTAACTCAGCTTTCAGTTCCTGTTGGATGCCCTTTTATGTCTAACTCGAGCTCCCGTGCCCGGGGGTCTTGGGAGCCAGCCCGTGTGCTCTCTCTGCCCGAACCGGGCCAGCCGAGAACGAAGCAGTAAGCCCCAGCGCCCCTCTCGCCAGGTAGCCAGCCACTCTCCTTGTGACGTGCCTTCTCTGTAAACGTGGGAAAAACTCAGCCACCTCCACTTTGACCATCATTCTCTTTGCTCCCATAATTTGGTTGTCACTGAGGTATTTGCTTAATATATATATAAATTTGTGCATTCTCAAATAAGCACATATTAATTACAGCTTCCTGCTGTGAATCAGAGCTCAGCAGTGTATTGTTTGAGCAATTTTTACATGTCTTAAATGTAAGCATTTGGATAATGGCACTAAATCGATTAATTGGTTTTCAAATTTCTACCACATAGGAGGTAAACTTGAACACAAAGTTGTAAATATGATTTTTCGAATCCTCACTGTAATCACTCAAGGAAAATATTCTCATTAGGAATGTACATTTAATGAATTGTTTTCTGAATGAGGGACTGGCTAAGTGTTTTCTGATTGAATTTTAAAATATTTTATCCATTTAAAGAAGTCTTCCAACTACCAGAATGACAAAATTCTTCTATAAAATATTTAAAGTACCACCACCAGAGATAACTTCCCTTTATACCATGGTGTATGATTTGCTTGTATCAGCCACTTATTTACCTGTAATGTATTGTGCTATATTGTGGGCCCCTGAGGGTTGGAAGGAACCATGGCTGTGTCGTCCCTCTCTCACCCACGGCATGATTCAACGTACTACATGGAGTGGGGACTCAGTGCAGCTTATTGTCCCCACCGGGGTGAGTAGTATGTGAATAATGAAGGGTTCATCTTGGCCTTAACAGAAGCTGAGATCAAGCTTTGTTAGATCAGGACCAAATGCCAGAAGGACCCCACCAGTTCTGCTGAACCTAGTTGGGGAAACGTGATGTAGGGTTGCAAGCTGAGTAATGGTGATGACCGGCATCCACTAGCACTCTCGGCCTCCCACTCCCACTATCTGGTTTAACCTTCGCCATCACCCGAAGGAGGTTCCTTGACCTTCATTTTTCAGCTGATGGAACAGAAGCTCTGAGAGCAAAGGTCCTGCTCCAGGTCACTCAGGCAACAGATGGCGGACCTGGTCACCAAATGGAGGCTCTGCTTGAATGCTGGGAAAATAACTTCCTCAGGGGCCGCTCGTACTGCACTTGAGGTGTTTGCATATTGACTGTTTTATGTAGTTGTGTAGGTTTTACTGTCATTTCCCCCCTTTCCTAGGGTATTTCTTCAAGAATGATCTGTAGTCTGTAAGGCCTACATTATCCATGTTTTAGGTGGAAGGGTGTTAGGATCTCCATCATTACCTGGGGAAGTTTGTTAGTTTATTTAAATATCCTCATCAGTTTAGTTTTACTATAGTTAGTTCTGAGGTGTAAGTTAGCTGAGAACATGGCCATGGCCTCTTTGATCTTGACCGTATACTGTTAGTTTTGTAATCAAGGTTCAGAAACAGTTACGTGTGTTAGCATTCAGCCACCCGGCAATGGGTGATAATCTCTGAATGTCCAAAGCAGTAATGAGTACTGTCAGCATTGTATTTGAAGTTTAGGGGGTGACCTTCTAGGACATGGAGGGAAAAGTATGTTGTTTTTTTAATTGACTAATGAATAATAAGTGATACTTTGTATTTCCTATTTCAAAAAAAGGAAGTCAGTGATTAAAGGAGAAGCTAAATAGCTGTAAAGATTCAGCTCCCCAATCCACTTCTACGGCCAGCTTGAGGCACTTTGACAAATGGAGTAATATTTTATTTGCAATGGCCCTGCTTGATCTCAGAATCATCGGACCAGTGATTCCTGAGTGTTTTAGGGAAAACAGAATGGATAGCACAGTGCCTTAAGCACGCGTCTATTAAAGTACTCCTCACACACCACGGAGAGGGATCTCCTTGCTTCTCCTCTTCACTGGGACTGGGAGCACCTGAAGGGCAGGGGACATGAGACGTACTACAGCAGCAGGAGTTCTGGAGAGGCATGAAATTGTACCGTCTTCTTCCACACGGGGCCACACATGATCTGTGTTCATGAGGAAAGCACCAGATGCTCCGGACCTACCCTTTCTGGCCTCTGAAACAAGGAGTTAGATTACGTGATCTCCGGGGGAGCTCTAGTTCTGAGTATTCTTCAAGGTTTCTGGGCCTCAGAGGAGGATGACCTGAGGCTATCTGTTTAGGATTCACGACTTTTCCATAGGTCCACAGTTCTCTCAGGGGTGGGAGAAGGGCACTGGATTAAACCCCATTTTGAAGGAGGTCCTTATCACTTCTGTGTTCCAGTTTGATGAGAAGAGAGGGTAATTATTTTCAAATGAGTTGTGTTGCCACAGTTTCTTTTGTTTATTTTTCCTTATACTGCCTCAGTGCTGTCTTTTGATTGGGTACACATACAGATTTTTGTCTTAGGATGCCATGATTAAAGGAATCTTGCCAATGTTATGTACTATTTTTATTGATTGTTAACTGTGCTCAAGTGTGAGTTAAAATTGTTACAAAGGAAGGAACATTGTAATTAAGAAATGGTAATGTCTTGTTAAGTTTATTTTACTGCATTTGGAAATTACACAGTCTAATTTCAGAACTGCATAATGTTTAATATCACCGTGGTGGGAAAATTACCCATGACTCACTTTTTTGTAACCCAATACCTTCAGTTGCCTTACTCTGTGGTTTATAAAGTACATGTGCCTTACTGCCTAGGACAGGGTACTTAAAGGGACTTACCTTTTGCTTCATCTGCATTTCCCATACCCCCACTAAGTTCCCATATTTAGAGATTTTTTTGTTCTTCATGACTCTTGAGAACATCTTTACATGATGCCTGCCGTTGTTCCTGGTGCTTGTTTACTTCCGGTCATTCTAGTTTTGCTGGTGAAAAATATTACCAGAAGGATAAAATCAGTGTTGCTCATAGGTCATATGTCCTACCGTCTTGAAAGTTCTGTATCCTTCTTCTTAGCTTGTATCCATGGCAGTATATGAAACATTCTCGGGAACAGGGGATATTCAGAATGAAAATGGGCACAAAACAGATTCCTGGCATTGACAGATTTAAAGTTCTAAGTTCCAGCTATTTATGACCGACCCTGAAGGTCCCCGGTTTTGTGCAGGCACAGCATGAACTAGAGTCCCAGGGGCTTTGGATCAGATGGATGGGAGTTAGACGCCCAGCTGATGAGTGAGCCTAGCTAATCTCCAGCCTCTAAATCTCAATCTGATTGTTCCTTCTCATGGTTGAGGTACTATTGATAATGTCTGTGAGTTTGATTTTCAGATCAGATGACACCCATCCCTGTACACCGTGCCCTATATTCCTTCTGCAGGCCCTGCCACATCTTTGGGCGTAGGATACCCCAGAATGAGCACAGGAGGGCTGTGTAAGGACAGAAGGACTGTTGGTGGACTGGTCCTGCTTCTCTGACAACCATCAGCCACAGGAACCGTGCCCCAGGGCATCACTATATAACGCAGTCCACAGGGTTCTGGCCTGGCTTTTGGCCCAGACACGCCTGTTCCTCTGCATTCAAGGTCTCTTGTTCTGTATCTTGATGGCTAGACAGGTTTGAGCTGGGAAGGTGCCTATGGGGTGTTTTAGGGTTCTCTTTGCTACTTTGACCTTTCTTAGAGCTCTATAAATCTCCTGATAGACTGTCTTCTTGCAACAGAGGGGAAACTACCCAGAGAACATAGTTATAGTAGTTAAATATGGAGTATTTAGCCAATAATTGTTAGCTAAGAGATTAAAAAGTACTCAGTAGCTCAAAAAGTACTCCTCTATTTTTAGATGTCCTTGATTTTATCCTCCAGGTAGTATTTTCCATCAGCAAAATCATCCTGGCCATAAGTCAGCAAGTACCATGAGCAGCAGCAGGCCTGACATAAAGGCATTCTAAAGAGTCATGAAGGAAAAAAAACCAAACAAACCCTCTAAATATGGGAACGTAGTCAGGGGACAGGAAACAGGGATGAAGGAAAAGGTAAGTCCCTTTGAGTACCCTGTCCTAGACAGCTAGGCAAACATACTTCATCATCATCTGTCCATGTTGCCTGCTCCAAGGGGTACCCAGGTTATTTTGATAAAAGTTGTCATCAAAGCTAAGGTCAACCAAGTGCAGTGCTTAGTCTAAATATCATAAAGTTCTGAGAAATACCTCTTTACCTATTATTGATAACTCAGTGAATGAGTAGATATGAGTGCTGAGAGGGAATTATATACAAATATTTTAACGTATAGTGTATACCAAGCAAGTTTGGAATACAGAGAAGGGAAAATATTCTTGCCCTCAAGTGAGGCAGATGAACAAATGAATAATTACAATAATGCACGACGACAGTGTAGGAAATATTTACGAAGTATAGTGGGAGTATAGTATAGGAGTATAGTATAGTATAGGAGTATAGTATAGTATAGGAGTGCCGGGTCTGGGAAATCAGAGGTGGCTTTGTAGGAGTTGGGGTTTTCCTGTGCCCTTTTCCAGCTGAGACTCCAAGAACCAATAGGGTCCCTCTAGACAGAGAAGCAGCGGAGGTTAAGTCTTGTGCACAGACCCAGAGGTGTGTGGGCGCTCAGCATGCCCTCTTTACCTCCAGGACGGTAGCCACGGGCCATGTGTGGTTACTAAAATTTAAACTTAAGGCCAGTTGAATAAAAATTTAAAAGCGGTGCCTCAGTTACACTAGGCAGATCTCAAATGCTCACTAGCCAACATGCGGCTCCTGGCTGCTGTGTGGGACAGCAGAGATCCAGAACATTCCGTGGTGGCTGGAAGGTCTCCTGGGCAGTGCTGTCTGAGGAACGTGCAGGTGGGGGGAGCATTGCTGGTATGTTCCAGGAGGAGGAGGGCAACAGAAGCAAGTTGGTGCATGAGAGCTGCGTGAAATTGCCATGTATGGGAGTTTATATTTCATCCTCCCAAATACTCTCTGCAAGTGTTGGCATCTCAGATTACAAATCTGCATTTGTCTGGCCCAGATGCTCGGTGAGACTGTTCTTTATGACTGTGTGCTTTAGGGCACACAAAGCACTCTTCTGAGTTGGAATCCCTGATGTTTGAAGTACATACTTGACAAACCTGTTACCCTGCTGGTACTGATGATGTTCACACAAGTGCATGTAGCAGGACCTCCCAATCTGAAACTGAAGGCCTTGCTGCTTTCCAGCGGGGATGGCTAAGGGGAAAGGTCAAAACACTACAGTGAGCGGAATGCCAAAGAGGCCTTTATCCCGGGCTTTAAATAGGAGCTTCTTGTTTTACCGACACTTTATAATAATGTAAGGAAATTATGAAAATGTCATAAATTTGAGTTTTTCTTCTCTGATATGCTACTGTTAGAGGAGTTCAAGAGAAAGATCAGTCCCATGGCGGCAGGGGTGGGCAGCAATTTCTCAGTTCTTTCAAAAATAAGCCTTGCCTTGTATAATGAGGTTGCACTCATTGTCTGGTCCTTGGTCCAGATGTTCTGTTCTTTATGTTACAGCTAGTTAGGACACCAGGGGAGGAAGAGATTGCAAATTTATTGTCTATTCTCTTATACTTTCATTGTGAAGGATTATCATTTGTTATCTTATATAAAAGTCTGCTCTCTGATGACAGGTCCAGCTAGGATAATAAAGCGCTGAGAATAAAATTCAAATGCATATGTGGAGATCCAAATACATTCTCATTTTTCTGGACCACAGATAGTTTTCATGAAACATTCAGTTCACCTCGACATTAGAATTATAAACAGGTTTTTAAATATTTAAGTTGCTGATTTTTCTTGTTTCAGAGGACAACTAGATATTGTTGGTAATATTAAATGTCTAATAGATGCTGAGCGTTGTGTGTTATTATTCATTAGCACTTACTCTCATACACACACAAAACTGCAAAGTTGATATAATTACCTCCACTTTGCTGGTGAGGAAACTAGGGCTCTCGAGAGATTAGGAGAATAGACCACAGTCCTGTATCCATCCAGGGTGATACTAGGCAGCCTTTACATGCAATATCTGATGAATATCAGGTAGATATCTGATAGCTCAGAAAGATGTTTACTATCTATTGTGAAGTGAATGAAGCCGCTACCAAACACTAAATCGGTGGGGCCCCACCTGTGCTTCATACACACAGACACACATCATTTATACAAAAAGGTGTGGAAGGAGACCCCACAGAACTGTACTTGTGGTTTCAGGCCGTGAAGAAGCTGTGCTCTCTGCTGCTCAACCAGTCCCTGCTGCTCCCGGCCTTGAAACTTCTCCTCGAGAGCCAGGATGAGAGCCTTCACGCTGTGGCCCTGGAGCACATCACGGCTGTTGTCAAGGTATTCCTGGGGGCATGTACTCTTGCTTATGTTTCTGAGAAATGAATTCACATTGTCATTCTTGTAAATAGTATCCATGGTTTATTTCAGACCATTTTATCTGCAGTATTCTCTGACCACAACAGCTCTTTCTGTTTTGTCTAAGAAGTAAATATTTATTTTATAAACATATACTAAACCCCTCCCATGAACCAGACTCTGTGTTTATGTGCTGAGACTACAAATCCGAATAATGAAGCAGTTTCTCTAGAGAAGCCAGCCTATTAGTCCCTTTAAGGAAGTGTCAAAGTCGCCCAGCACTAGTGGACTTGTCCTTGCCACTTGAAATTTGGATCGAAGGAATTTGTCGTATCGGGCAGGCTTCTGTGCCTGGATGTAGGTGTTTGTTTACCTACTAATAAAAGGTGAGATAGTGGCTTCAGATTATGTTTACTGGCACCATCTGAAATCTCAAGCTCTTACTTCCTCTGGCAAACTAATGTGCCATTGAAGCAGTGTCTTGGCTTGAGGAATGACATACTAAAGTCAAGGCCTGAGATTTCTCCCTCAAGGCTGGTTGTCTTGTTACCATGATTAAGGAAGAAACTTTCACTTCCCTTTTAAAATTTTACACTTTGGGAAAAGATAGCTCAGGGTTGTGTTTTAATGCATTTGTGTTGTATGATCCTTGCTGAAACCCTTCTGTAGAGAGATCATTCTTTCATTGGAAGTTTTGTGAGTGTGTACACACACTATGCACACACAGTTTTAGGTGTGTGGGTATACTCATGCATGTGAGTTTTTAACAAAAATGTAAGGGGATGTTTTCTAGGGACCAGAGAGGGGAGGGGAGTTCTGGAGCGGAGGGTACAGACTTGCCAAACAAGACAGTGAAGATTTAATGACAACAGATACAGAAAGTTAGGTATATGGTTAGAGAATGTAGGCCATAATTGCATTTGGAAATAGTCATAATGAACAAAATGAGTAAAATCTAATGCATTTATTCATTGAGATGTATTTCTGAATTCTGTAAAGATTTGGTGACTACCCTTCATTCACTGAAGATTGATCATAGCAGGGCCTCTCTGGAGACTAGACAGAAGTAGGGAGTGGAGGGTACCTGTGTGCTGGTAGCCCCCCGTCCATCTGTGCTAAAATAAACATTGCGTAACGTTGGGAATTTACAAGAAGCTAGGAATTACAGTGGACTTTTTTTCCCCATAGCTTATTTTTTTATTGTAAATCCAAGAAATCAGGAAGAAGGGAAAAATGGAAGAAAATCAAACTGCATATTTTCAGTGCTTTTTTTCCTCACCACCATTGTACACTGTGTTAGTGTCTCTGCTTAGGTATTCCCACTATATTTGCCATGGGTCTCTTCCAGAATAAAACAGTGATGTATTATACATCGCCTTTCTGTATTCATCCTGCATAGAGCTCTCAATGCAATCCTAAATTCTGAAGGCGAGTGTATCAGTTTTCATCTTAAAGATTTTTATCTCCAATGCCTCTGTCAGAATTGCAGCTAGAACTGGGACTCCCTAAATGCTAACTAGCTTTGCTACCCACCACCCCCACAGACCGCCCCCCTGCACCCACGCCCTTTACACTGCCCCACCCCCGACACACACACACACACACACACACACACACACACACAGGCTATCAAAATAAGAAACCAAGTGGGAACCTTGTAACACCAAGTCATTTTGAAATGGTGCTGATTTACCTCTGTACCACTTTGATCTGATGTGCAGCATTATGCTAAAACTCTGTGCTTTTGAAATAGCCCTGGAGACTGTGGGTGGTTTGCCTGGGGTTGTGATAACACCCGAAACCTCTGTGGCCTTTAGATGCAAAAATCAAAATCAAAAATCAAAACCAGAGGTGTCAGTTGCCGAGATGAGTCACTTATACCTGCCCACCGAGACCCTCACCTGTGAGAACTGGGTAATGAGACTTAACTGTAACTTCTCCATACTGGGGTTGAGTATTCCCACTATGCTGACCCATCCATGACCTTAAATTGTGTTTACAGAAATGCCAAGTATCTTCAGACCTTATACTTTTGAATGTTATTCCTTGTTTAAAATAGTAAGAAATAGTAGTTTTTAAATCATATGTGGTATTGCAGTGGAAAATATAATACACTTGCTTTCTTTTCTGTGTGTTTATTTTGCTGTTCCCTCTGTCCCTTAGTAGAGGGCCTGAGTTCACCAGTAACTTCAGTTTCCCCCTTACAGTTATGGACGGTAGTTCCTGTTGACATTAAAAGAAAAAGCATCCGGCACAGGGACTCCTCTGATAGGCAGCTGCTCCTGCACAGCGTGTGGATCGAGGTGGAAAAGCACCCCCACTCGCTCACTGATCACATGTGTTACTTCACTATTCGTTGTAAGACGCTGACAGCTTTGTAAGTGTTTACAGCCGCGCGGATGATGCGTAGGTGCTGATGCCTGAGATTGTACCGGCTTTTCCTCCAGTAGCGGTACTTGTTTCCTTCTCTGAGCTTTTCCGAAATTGCACACCCCCAGTGTTGAGCATGTAACCTCTTACAAGTGGCCAGCAGCCTCTTTCCTGAGGAAATAGAAAGTCTTTCTTAGAGACCATGTTGTTGATGAATAATTAAAACCCTTGCATGGTACAGATCTTCCTCAGCTAACGATGGGGTTACGCCCCAATAAATCCATCATAGTTGAGAATATCATAAGTCAAAAATGCATTTAGTACGCCTAACCTACTGAACATCGGAGCTGAGCCTCCCCTACCCCGCACGTGCTCCAGACACTTCCATTAACCTACAGCAAAATCATCTAACACAAAAGCCTATTTTATAATAAAGTATCGAATATCTCATGTAGTTTGTTGAATTTGAACTGTACTGAAGGGGAGAAACAGAATATGGGGGTGGAGCTCAGTGTATCCAAGTGGCTGGCGGGGAGCTGTGGCTGCCGCCCAGCTTCGTCAGAGAGGATCGTACTGCGTGCTGCTAGTCCAGGAGACGATCCAAAATCAAAATTCAAAGTGATGTTCCTACTGAATGTGTGTTGCTTGTGCACCATTGTAAAGTCAAAAAATCGTAAGTCCGAGTTAAGTCGGGCTGTCTGTCCATCAGCCTCAGTGAGATCTGAGCTGGCCTCCAAAACCTTACTCTCTCCAAGAAGGATATTCCTGCTGCTGTGTTCACATCTCACCCCTGGAGTATTTCCTACAGGGTAAAACTCGTCCCTCATTTCACCAGAGTAAGCAGATGTCGATCTATAATAGTTCCGTAGACTGAAAAATAATTCCGGATTTGAGCTAGCTTCTGCTCTTCGCAGCTTGCGTCCTTCACTTTAGTCCTGCTCGACGCCTCGACGCGCACCCTCCCTCCCAGGATCTGTCCTGGACCAGCGTGCCTACTGAAAGAATCATTCAGGGTGTCACAGAGGAAGGGTTTAAGACCTTATCACCTACTTGAGCATTTCTCTCTGAACCTAATAATAAGTACCATCTTTCCGGTGCCAGCTCTTTGTCAGGCACTGTTAGTAGGCACAGCCGCACTTACTCTTCTGAATTAACTTGTGGGGAGATCGCATTCTAGTTTCACAGATGACCCAGGGGTCATCCAGCTAGTAGGAGCTGGCGTTGAACTTGAAACCCTGGGCCCCACATTCAGAGCCTGGACTCAGCCGTGCCGCTCCTTTGACGTAACAGGGCAGGCTGTCCTACAGTGGAAGAGAGTTCTCTCTGCAGAGAAGTGAAATTGCTGCCAGCCTCTCGAATCATGTGAGCTCTGAAAGAGACTCGGGCAGAGCTAGTCTAACAGCTTGCCCACCACAGGGCTTCCTTTTTCAAGCCCACTCAGACACTGAGGTCCTGGTCAAGCGCTGCTGGGGGTCGGGAGCTCACCACCTCCCAGGGTGGTCCCTGCCAGTTTTTGATAAACCTCGTGGTAAGAGAGTACCTCCAGATTGATCTTTACCTTGTGTGGTACTTTATCTTGAACACATTGATCTTAGCCTCCCCGGATAGAGTTGCTCAGAATTCATTGCTTCCATGGACAGTCCTTCGTGTATTTAGTATTGGTGATTCTCATCTTCTTTCATCTTGCCTTGAAGGCACAGGAACCTGCCAACATTACTTATAATGCACCTGTGTCTAGGTTGGAGGGAGAGCCTTCAAGATTCTCAGAAACATGTCTTTACGTTAACGTTGTTACACAGAACCAAGAAACCTTCCTTTCTTTGTCCCCTCTTTAACTCTGTCCAGGTTTCCAACTAATACCTCCTTAGTGAGAGTCTCTTCCACTCTGGAGGGTTCCCTCAATACTGCCTTCTCACACAGCTCTTAGCTGGATACCTCTGGTGACAGGCAGCTCACTCCCTGTAGGTTAATCTATTCGATTTCTTGGCTGCATGGATGGTGAACAGCCTGGTACTGGGTGCAGAAGTGAGGAATGGGCAGGATGTCTGTAAAGACGAAGTAAAATAACATCGTATGTTCAAAGGAATTACGGGGAGATTCACATGTGAAACAATAGCACAAGAAATGAAAGTGGGAAGGAGGTAGGAACAGTGTGGAACCAGCCAAACTCAGGGCCCTCGATGCAGCATTTCCTGCGGTCATAGATGTGATCAAGCTTGGCTTTTCAATGATTCTCGCCCGTTGCTAAAGCATAAGTTAGATGACTTGACATCATTTTGGTTTCAGAAGAGGTGTACTGTTAAATCCCGTGCGGGGAGAGAGACTGGTGCTTCTGCCAAAGTGGAGTCTCTGAATATCATTCAGATAAACAGAGTACAGAAGAAACCCTGCGGGTGTTGTTCTTACCCACACATATAGTTGTGCTGCCCTTTTATTTTTCTGCCCTTGTAGTTGGTGTTTAATAACTTTCGTTAATAGCAGTATATGTAAAAATGAGACAAATATCCTGTCCTCAAGTAAACAGTGAAATAATATTAAATCATCTTCTTTAAAGTAATTGGAATGAGGTCCTGCATACATTATGCTCCTGGAATTTCAGCTTACCTCATTACTATAATTACTCTCCATTTGTTATAGATCCATAAAATCAAAGATTTTAATTCAGAGAAGGTTCATTACCTGTTGTGGAAACCGGAATTAAGCAGATAACATTTTAATGACTTGGAAGACAGTAGTGCTTTGTGCTTTAATAGATTTCTTTCCCAAGATCTGCAAAGTTTCATTTATTCTCAAAAATTAATTACTGACAGAAGAAATAATCAGTGACCGAGATGGCAAGCATTACCCATTTTGTGATATGTGTACGCCTTCCCCTTCTAGAATATGCTTCATGCCTTGTTTGTTTGACTGTAATAACTTCGGCCCTCTACTGAACTTGAACTCTGCACCAGGCGTTGTGCTCGGCACTTAAAAGCATAGGTTATCACAGCCCTAGAGATGGGCTGTTTTTCAGATGTGGAATCTAGGGCCCAGAGAGATTGTCCTTAACAAGGTCACACAGCTCTTCAGCAAAGAAACCAGGATTGGAAATTGGTCTCTAGCCCAAAGTCTGTCTTCTCTTCCCAAGACCAGACTGCCTCTCAGTCAAATTCAAAGTTATTCGATCAAAGGAATTAAATCAACTAATCCTCCTGGACTTGTTTCATATTTATTTCATCCAACTGAGTCCAGAAATGACAGAACATATTTTTTTTCCTCAAGCTCTGAAAGCACCAGTCAAGCAAATGTCAGCGATGTGTATTTTTCCACAGACTATATACCGAAGTAATTCTTGAACAGTTAAAAAGTTACATATTTTTAAAATTCAGAAAAAAAATGTATGTATATCAGATCATTTGAGGAATTACAACTTCTAAGTTTTAAAGCAATAGAAAAAAAATCATAAAGGAACCGTTCTTTTTCTAAAAATGTAAAACTCCTATAAAACAACAAATAAAACAGAATTGCAAACAGTTTAGAATGTTCACTATAACTAAAATCGGGGTTAACATTTAAGTTATACAAGAACTCTTTCACATGTGAAAGAACGATGTAACAACTCCAGTAAAGGAGCAAAGGATTTGATGCTTCCCACAAGAAAAAATAAAAATGATAGGAAGTGGTATGGGAAAAAATGGTCCTTGCAAATAAACATTCAAATTAAAGCATCCTTGAGGTATCATTACATATCTTCTAAATTAGCAAAATAATTTTGTTTTCAAAATAATAACCGCCAAAGCTGAGATGTTTACAGTGAAACCATGTGTTGGTGGATGCTTCCCCTGTAAACCGGACAGTTGACTTTACTATGGCTGCACTCGCATTCACGTCCACGCCAAAAAAGGTTTCAGGTACTCTTTCCCATGTATTAGTGTGTGTGCGCTACAGTAACCAAGCGCCATGGACCGGGCGACTCAAATCACAGAAATTTACTGCCGTATAGTTCTGGAGGCCGAAGTCCAAGATCAAGATGTCAGCAGGATTGATTTCTCCTGAGGCCTCTCTCCTTGGCTTGCAGACAGCCACCTTCACCCTGCGTCCTCACACGGTTGCCCCTTGGTCCATGTGTGTGTCCTTTCCTCTTGATAAGGCCACCAGTCAGATTGGATGAGGATCTACCCACGTGACTTAGTAAACCTAATTACCTCCATAAAGGCTCTTTCTCCAAGCGCAGTCACATTCTGGGGTCACATTCTCGGGTAATTTATCCTATGGAAGTGATTTCAAGAAAGCACATACAGAAAAAAAATCATTGGTAGTACTTCAATAATACCAAACATTTAAAAACAGCTGAAATATTCCTAGCAGAAGTTAAATAACTTATCTCCACTCAGTAGACTATTTTGTAGCCATTACAATTTTTAAGAATGAAAACTATGTAAAAACATTAAAATTTTTTTTAACATGTCATGAGTAAAGTAGACTACAAATACCCTATGATTGTGAAAAAAATCTCCATGCACATGGAAAATTACTGGAAAAGAAAAGGAGGAAAAAGTAATTTTCTGGTGGTGCACATATAGACAATTTGTTTTTTCAAACTATTTCTGCTTTTTTATTTTTAAGTTTTTTATTTTTAAGTATTTTTTATTTTTAAGTTTCAAAAAGGAAAATAAAAGGAATAATGGGTGGTAAGGTAGTACCAGACTTCTAGTGCCTTAAGTTAGAATTTTGGCCAAAAGCAAGAATGAAGAAAAGTTGAGGCTTAACGAATTCCTGAGGCAACTCAGCAGTGGGGCATTCGTGCCTGGGAAGGCTTGGGGGTGCCAGACGCTCTGCTCGGCTGAGGACAACGACCCAGCTGGCCTTGGCACCCCCGAGGCAGGAGGCCTGGCACGTGGAGAGAAGCAGTTTTGGCTCTCGGTGACCTCGGGCAATCCATCTCTTCTCTGACCCTCAGGCTCCTCTTCTTTAAGCTGTAGTTGTTGGAACGAGTCCCCACAAAGGCCATCTTTCTTTCTGTATTCTTTTCATTCTCTATTTTGTCCCAAATATGCCCAGAATAATTGTGCAGTATTTTCCTTGTACATGACAAATATAAAGTATACTCTGGCCATGCTGTACCTTTTGCAAAGAGCCAGAACCAGGTACAAGGTCAGAGAAAGGAAAACAGGTCAGCCACTTCCATCTTCTTAGCACCTGATGACAAGTCACTGAACCAGAACTTCCGCCCAGACTTTGGCCTGGCCCCTGCCCCAGCTCAGTGGAGGTCAGCAGTCTCGGACTCTGCCTTTCTTGAGGGAACCTCTGGGTCGGCCAAAGGGGAAATTTGGTATCTGATTTCCATGACTTCTGCCTCAGGCTTTCTTAGCCAAGGGAGTGCGTAGAGAACTTTTAGAGGTGGATGCCCACCCTGTCCCTGCCCGTCTGCCCGTCTGCCCGCCTGCCCGCCTGCCCGCCTGCCCGCCGCAGACTCCCACCCTGCCAGCACACGGCAGCTCTCTGCAAGGCTGGGTGCATCCAGTAGGAAACTGATTTTAAGGATGTCATTGCCCTGGAGAAAAGCAAACAGAAGAGGGGAGCGAGAGGAGCAGCGGCTGCAGGCCTTGACAGAACCCCTGTCTCTTCCTCACGCTGGAAAAATCCATCACTCTCTTTCTAGGAGACTTTCGGGCCCCTAAAGGGAGGGTTCATGAGTAAACAGAATAATAAAGGTGGCCTAGCAAAGAAGGTATTGCCCTGCAGTGTTTGGATGCTGAGCCTTTTATCTGTACGTTTTATCAAACATTTGCCTGGAGCATCCTGGCACACATTCTGGTCCCTTGTAGAGGGCCAGGTGGAGGGATTCTTTTAAGGGTGAACCGAACAATAACACGCACAGTAACTCAGGTGCCCCCATGTGTGCGTGCGCGCATGCGTGTGGGGAGGCAGTGGCCTATAGGGGAAGGGCGAGGGCGTTGGAATTACTCGTTCATTCGTGGATTCATCCCACACGTCTTGCCAAGCCCCTAGCATGTGGCAACACTGTTCTGGCCATCAGGGATGCAGGGGTAAGCAAAGAGAAAGCTTTGTTCTGGAGGCCACATTCTGGAGGCGAACAAACAGTAGACAAGTCCGGGATGAGGGCTTGGGATGAGGGCTGCCAGTCCAGCGCACCAGTTAGCAGCCCCGTGTCACTTGACACATGACTGTGACCTCACTGGACGGGTTTCTTCATCCCTCAAATGAGATAATAGTCTTAAAGGGATGCTTTAAGGTTGAGACAAAGTGTTCACTGGCACGTGGGCAGCCCTCCGTTAGTGTAGACACGGTGGTGGTGGGGGCAGCACCCGCAGGGGCTCAAGATACTTGCTTCCCAACTGTGAAGCAGAAGGAGGAGGAAGGAAGCTGGAAGGCAAGAAGATACACAGAACCCCTCAGCAGCCCCCAGTGGGGAGTGTTGAAAGCACCCGTGCCCGTGCCCCTTGCAGCAGCAAAGCTGGTCCTTCCCACCACTTTCCTCTCCTCTCATCTAGCCTCTAAAAACACAAAAAAAAGCTCCTAAATTGAGTTCAACCAAAGTGTCTTCTTGAGCCAAAGGTTGGGGAGCCGCATGTGCTGGGGCAGACAGAGTGAGAGGCCCAGGGTTGGCAGAGACTCTGAGGGTCTAGAATCCAGTTGTATTCAGATTCTCTGCAGAGATAGCATTCTTATCATGTACTTGTGCCATTTACAAAAATGTGACAGTGTTCAATAATGCAGCTTCATTCAGCCGTGTAGCAAATGTTGATTAAACTGGATGCTGGACGAGAAGGAGGATCAAACCTCTGTGCCCTCAGGAAGCCCCCAGTCCAGCGGGGGAGATAGGCCTACAGATGACGACCACATCTGTAGGTGGAGCATGTAGTCCACGGAGTGCCACGGAGTGGAGGAAGGAGGAATCAACTTGGCCGAGAGATTTAGGGAGAATGTCATCCCGAAGATGGCCTTGGAGTGGATGTTTATGTTGGTTTTAAAGGATCACTAGGTTGCAGGAAAGACAGATACTGTCTGACAGTGGGCAGTGATTATTGTTCCCAGAACTGCTTTTGTTTTCATTCTTGAAGTCAGTGGACACAGTTGACCTCATCCTCAGAAGCCTTTTCTCCTTGTCACAGAACATGTGGGAAGACCACACTGTGTTCAGTTGTATAACATAGTTGGTCTACACATTAGTTAATTGGCTTTGAAATGCCACATTCTTTCGGAGGTGCCTACAACCAAAACTACTAAAAGTGCACAGTAACATTAAGAAGAACCGTCATGAAGCTGTTCTTTGACACCCCGATGTAGATGAGGGGCTCGGAGTTCTGAGTGTGATTAATGTTGACTTGATTCCTTACAAAAAATACAGACAATAATATTAAATGGAAAAACATAAGCAGAGTGTCAAAGCCATGGAAAACCATACAGAGACTAAGCAGGTGAGGGCAGAAACGCAGAGGATATCCAAGCTGAAAGAGCCTGTAAAACAGGTCCTGAAGCTATATAAAAATGTCTTAAAGGGGCGCTTGGGTGGCTCAGTCGGTTGAGCTTCCGACTCTTGATTTCAGCTCAGATCATGATCTCAGGGTCATGAGATTGAACCCTACATTGGGCTCTGTGCTCAGTGTGGAGTCTGCTTGAAGATTCTGTCTCCCTTTTCCCGCTTGTGGGCTTGCACGCGCAAGCTCTCTGTCTCTAAAATAAATCTTTTTTTAAAAAGTCTTAAAAAGGTAAATTTGCTACTGAGCTTTCTAGAGGCTTAAGCAAGAACAGCCTACAGCCCTCCTGTCCGTTACCCTATTTACATCAGCAGGATTGACATGTGTTTTCTCGGTGGAGTAGAAAAATGGTTTTCCTGTTCTGGAGGGAATGTTTTTCATGTGGATCTACGTACAGGAGAGGTTATCAAGGATATGGACCGTGGGGCAGCACCAGTGAGGCGGGAAATGCCGCCGTTGAAAGCCCAGCTCCGGTCCTGGCTCCCTGACCTGCCACGATGTGAGGCCAAGCCCTTACACCGCCTTTCCCTCACCTGTGACTGCTCGGGTTGAATTGGGAGGCGTGCACACACGTGGCAGTTTCTGGCACTCAGTATTTGGTAGCTGTTGCCACGACTCGGGGTTCTTGGTACGGGGCTGTGTGTGGGATGCTGTGTGCGTGATGGTGGACACAGTCCACGCGGGCACTCTTTTCGGCGCGAGCACCGTGAACCTGAGTGGCGGGGGTTAGGGTGGCGAAGGCAGAAAGGCAGTGGGTAGCAAGCAGTGGAGGGTGTGCGTGATGAGTTCGCTGGCGGGAACTAAGCAAGGCCACACTCATGTTTTGCCTGTCTCCTTTCTTAAAGGTGAATGACTCAAACTGTGACCAAGAGCTTCTGTCCCTGCTCCTGGATGCCAGGCTGCTGGTGAAGTGTATCTCCACTCCCTTCTACCCACATATCATTGAGCACCTCTTGGCCAGCCTGCAGCAAGGGCCCTGGGATGCCGAGGGGCTGGCCAGACACTTGCGGGAGGCCGGCCATGAAGCCGAAGCGGGGTCGCTCCTTCTGGCCGTGAGGGGGACGCACCGGGCCTTGCGAACCTTCAGCGCGGCGCTCAGCGCGGGGCAGCACTGGGTGTGAGCCCGGCCCGGCCCTGCGTGGCCACGATTCCTCGGCCACCCGGTGGGAAGGAGCCCCGGAGCCAAATGCTGTTCCACCGGCATCATGCGTACCTGTCGACTGTTCTCAGTGGTTCCAACAAACTGCGAATAAAGCTGTCCATAAGTGACGAGCCTCGTTTACGCTTTTTCTTTCTTGCGGTGGCTGGTTAACGTACTCTCTCATTGACTAAAAGAGACTTTTCATCTTTTACTTTGAACTGCCTTTTCTGGGTAGAGCACAGTGAATAAAGACATGTTGGATGTGGTGGTGGGGAGGGCTGCATTTGAAAGGGAGAGTGTGTGTGGAATGGTTAGTGGTTGGAGCGGATGTCCTAGGACGGAGGAAGGACGTCTCGAGTTAGTGATGCAGTTTTGCTCACAGCACTCCACCTCTCTGAACCTTAGACAGTCAGTGTAAAACGAGGGCTGTATTGTTTATGTCACAGGTTTTTGAGTTACGTGAGGCTGTGTGTGGGGCTCTGTGAGATACATAGTGAGGCCCAAGAAATGTTACCTCCTCCCTGCTCGTTAGTGTTACACTGTGTGAATCACGATTGTGAGGCCACGGCCAGATCCATGTGAGCACGTGAGGTGCCTACTGAATCGGGGGTCCCCACGCTCGTCAACATCACATACTAAGCTTGGCAGAGTTGCATATCTGGAATCTGGATAACCAGGGGCGTGGGCTAACAGAGCCGCTCTGGGCACTTGTCCTGTTGAGGGGTCACTAATTTGCATGTAGCCCCTCATAGCAAGGGTGTGGATGGCAACGCCCTCAGGAAAACCAACACAGAGGGGGTGTCCCCTGCGCAGGGGCATAAGACCCCAATGCATGACTCGCTGTCACTTGCTCCCACGGCAGAAGTGGGTGCTTGAAGGTGGAGGCTCGGAATGGAAGTTCTGGACTTTGCTGCCATGAGACTCTCACGCCAGATTCAAGCCACAGCAGCGGTCTGGACAGTAGCTGGTCGGGCCCACCCTCTACGAGTAACATCGCTTTACCTTACCGTCCATGCCATCATCCTCATCACTGGCTTCACTTCATTTCTACTCCTATGGGTGCAGCTACAGAGTGCTCGAACAAAAATAAAAAGAAGTTTTCATCATCTCTGGATAAGATTTATCGGCTTCATAGCCCACTCCCCTGACTTCTGACCAGTTGTCTACCCCTGGACCGAGTTCCTTGTCCAAACCTTTGGTAGCGCCTAGAATTTGGGAATGGCTTACACAAGCCTCTGGAATGCTTTCAGAGGAAAGGGGTCAACATTTTTCTCCCCACTTAGGTAACACCTGTGCAGAGAGACCTACAGGCCAGAAAGGCCTTCCTAGAACTCTGAGGGCATCAGCTGTACCAGATGGCATTGATCAAGCCACTCCCATGAGGCATGCCTACTGGTCACTTGGGTTTTCTCGAACCTTACAGCTACCTTCTGTCATTTCAGGTGACTGAAAAAACAAAGTGGGCAGTATTCTGAGATAACATAGTCCATTTTAATGGGATCCATCCAGAAATGTTTTTCTTCAAATTGCAGAATTATAGGCCCTAGACACCAATATTAACACCATGACTCTCCAGGTAAATAAACCGAGGGCCAGAGGGCTGAAGTGACTTGCTCAAGGCCTGCAGTGAATTGTGGGTCTCCGCTGTGCAATGCTTCTGTGGAGGGGAGTCCTTCCTCTAACCTACGTTGCTCTGATCGGACTCATGTCCTCACCAGAAATCAAATTTGCAAAGTTTGAGCAGTTTCTATGGGGAGGGGGGAGAAGGAATACGTTCCAGATTCATTCCAACTGCATAGATACTCTAGAAGATTGAGTTGGTCTTTATGTTGGTATTTAGAATGTTGACCATAAATGTTAAAGATGTGAGATAATCTGTCTTTCTTGCTGTAAAAAGCTCCTAATAGTTACCTCAAACCTGTCTCTTTGAAAACAAAGCAGAATAAGAAAGGACTGCACTGGTCCTCAGTCACACTCAAACTTCATAGCTTGGCTTGCCTGGAAGGTGGACCCGAGGATGGGCAGAGCAGGGAGTGAGCTCTGGTATGTGATGGCAGGTCACCTCATCTCTCTGAGTCTCATGTTCTTATGCAGAAGGAGGGCTAATAATGCCTTCCAGATATTTGCAGTTCAACTAGGTCAGGCTGCTGCATCCCTGCCGCCCGGCATGCTCTGTGCCCTGCTGGATCCCCCGTCGGCCCCAGGACTCCTGTCTCTCACTGGTGCCAGGCCCTGCTTCAGCTGAGGGAATTCCCCACCCCAAACATAGACCCCAAGCTTGAAATGCATTAACTCATTTCATCACTGATAACCTCATAAGGAAACGAGGTGCAGAGAGAGTAAGTAGTTAGCCCTACACAAAGCTAGAAGTAATGGAACTGTCGGGCAGTGGAAGGTGGTCTGACTCAGAACCTTGGCCACATGCTGCGTGCAATTCCATCCTCATGGCACCTCCTCCCGGTGCTGAGGGACCTGGGTGAAGTTCCTGGCGGGCATCTGAATGGCCCTGTGCTATATTTTCCATCTTTCTTTTCCATTCATGAGCTGATAGTATGGCAAAGGGGGCTCTGAAATGTTCAAGTCTTTCCAACTGCCTGCTGGTATCCCAGCCTGTTCAAGAGCTCAGACACTGAAATGTCCAGACCCCTCTGCTTCCCACACAGTACCCAGGGCCTTCCTTCAAACCTTCCCTACCATTCTGCGTTTCCCAAAACGTGCCCATGGCTTTGACCACCATGAATACTCTCTGTAGACAATTACGGCATCACCTAGCTTACTAAGAAGAGGACGAGTCAAGGACCTGAAGTGCTAATATCCACTTGGAAGGTTGTCAGGACCCGTGGTTAATGATCATAGCTGTGTATTAGAATCACCTGAGGAAAATTTAAAACCTGATGCTGAGCACCCCCCAACCCCTCAACCTTGACCAATGAGAATTATCTAGGGGTGAGACCTCAAGTCATGCTGAGCTGCAGCCAGCCGGAGAACGGATTGATGTCACGTGGCTCCTTGTCTCTTGTTGGCCATGTCTCTGGCCACTTGCCTGTCACTCAGAAGCAGACAAGGAATGTGACAGGCTCTAACCCCAGCCTGTCTGTCCATCCAGCCCCACTGTGGAAAAGTGGGCCTGGACTAGAGGAGCTGGAGCTCCTGGTCTGGGAGGGACTGGCCACAGCCTACATACCCCCGGCTCTCACGTGCCAGGGTGAGCAGGAGCCGCCTGTAAACGGGAGAGATTTAACAGAGGAATGAAAAGGCCCCTCGCTTATTTAACCCGCAGCTAAATTTAGATCTGGTGTGGAGGCTGCCCGAGTCAGCTGGCTCCGTGTCTGAAAGGCACTGCCTTTAGAACGCTAAGCTTCCCCTTGCAAACTGGGTCTTATCTTTTTGGAAAGAAAACTCATTACGGTAATTGTAGCAGGAGAGCGTTCAAATGCTGCTCTGCCCTATTCTTTGGAGAGAGGCTGCATCTTGCTCGGGTTCACTATAAACACAGCAGCTCTGTGCTCTCATTGAGCTCCAACAGTTGGGGCTCGCATCTCTTCTTAGTAACTTTAAACTTATTATCAACCAGAGATGGCTTAGAAAGTGAGAAAATAGGAAAATAGACTCCCGGGTGTCCAGGGCTTGAAAAGAAGAAAAGGGAGCATCTTGTGTGAGCAGCTATGCTGTGGGCTCTCTCCCCACCCACCAGGGGAGACGAGATGCAAGGCTTGGTCTCCCGCGGTCCTGATGGCACTCGAGCCTGACACTGCTGATCCCGGAGCTGTGGCGTGGGGCCCCCACTCGGGGCTGGGAGCCAGCAGGGAGCACAGCAGACTGGCCAGACTACAATGCAAACTTGGTTCTGACGGTGGTGGTGAGGGACTGGAGTCGGAGTCTCTGCCCCGCCGCCCTCCCCCCGGTGGTGAGTTCTGGAAGGGCACCTCAGGGCACAAGGGGCAGACCTCAGAGACCAAGGCCTCCACAAGGGGCAGCAAGGGAAGCCTAGGAGGTGTGACAGAGATGGGCCTGGAGGGGTTCTACTGGCAGGGCTCTCCCGTCAAGGGGAAGGGCCTGGATTGGCATTTTCACTCAGCGGGAGGCAGCCCTTCACCTGATGGAAGTTGGATCCCGATGAGCCACAGACCTCAGCCACGCTGATGATCCTGGGCTAGAGCCGGGATCTGGGTTGGAGGGCTGGCCTGGCTAATCTGTGACTCTGGGCAACATCACTTGGTGGCTTTCTCTGCCTGTGTCCTGATGATACCACTCCGCTGTGGGAAGGCCCGGCTTCAGCAGGGGAGTGCTCCCCGTGGGGCCTCGGGATAGGGAGGGTGTGCGGGAGGAGAGCTGGGCTGGAGAGGACCATCTGCACGGGCGGGGGCAGGGAGTGGTCTCTGAGACCCCCGCTGACCTCCCTAAGGTCCTCTGCTGCTCTTGGGCACCTGAAAGGTCACGGACTCCCCACCAGGCCTGAGCTGGGCTGAAGGCAAAGCTGTCAGGACGCTCGGAATGCTGTCATTCTGGGAGGAGGAAGGCGGCCACTTTGTCTACAAACCAGGACCCTGAACGGGGTGTCCTGGTGTCTGAGGAGCATGGCTGGGGCTGAGCCACAGGGATATGCTGCCACTTCAAGCTCCCTCAGCCGGTGGCCCAGGAGCAGGGGTGAGGCCGCCTGTCCCTGAGATAGAAGCGCCGCACAAATCCCGCTCGTGTCTCTCTTAGAAAAGAGATTGTCTTTTCCGGGCACACGAAGGTGTCCAGTGTTGTGTCTTTGACGCTGCCTGTGTCTCCCAGCACTCCCCTCCCGTGCTTGCTTCCCTTGCCTCCCTTTTCCAAGTGAGCCCTACCGTTTACATCTTCTTCCCCGGAGCTGGACCAGGCCTCTCCTGTCCTTTGATAGACTCGCTTGTAGCCCATTCTTTATGACTCCTTTGTTTTAACTAGAAGAATTTTGCTCTTTGCTACTACCAGCAATAAAAGTAGCATAAGGAACACTTTACCGAGCACCTATGTGCGTGCAAGATCTCTCGTTCGCACTCCGCCGTGAACCGCTCCGGCAAAGCAAGTCGATACTGTCCCCAATTTGTGTTTGAGAAGAGCACCTCAGAGAGGTTAACTGACTTGCCCGAGGTCGTCCGATCAGGGAGAGTCAGGAGCAATCATACCGGTCTGATTCTGAAGCCTAACACTTGTGTGAGTCCATGCTCCTTGCGAATTTCGGCTTCCTGGGCCCTGCTAATAGTCGCAGTGGCCACGTGCTTTGATTCTGGGGGCCCACCGCAGCCGGAGGGTCTCCTTGTGTCGAAGAGATGATCCAAAATGTATCCAGGATCCGTTGGGCAACAGACAGGTTCTCTGAGCCCCTTTGTGTTCACTTCTTATTAAAGTGGAAGCTTTTCTCCTCCTGTCCGAGAGAAGGATTTAGAGGAAAGGCCGTCTTATTCCGGGTAACCCCACACAGTTGGTAGAAAGTACTTAAGAGTAGATCGGATGAGGTCGGTTTCTTTGTGGGGGAGCAGGAAATCAGCCTTGTGGAGGGGAGGGATCCCTGGGGGTCTCCTGGTGCCGCCTTCCAGTTGCCCCTGCGGGGACCCCTTGCTCAGTGCCCTTGACAGGTGGTCCAGGCTCTGCCAGGGCGGTGTCTCACAGAGCAGCTTGTCCCACGAGCGGTGGCTGTAGTTTGAAAGTCCCGGGTATGGGGTGCCTCCTGAGCCCGCTGCCGCATTGCCCTGGCGTGCCAGGCATCTCAGGGGACCCGGCAGTGAGGCTCCCGTGAGCACCACTGAGCCCTGCTGGCCTTCGCCCGCGCCTGGTGGCCCAAGTGCCTGCAGGCTTCTTTACTCGGCCTTCTCTGCTGCAGCAGGTGCAGAGGGCTCCCCACCCCTGGACCCCACACTAGCCTGCCCGGTGTCCTGCCCTCCCCTCTCTCTACTCCAGGGAGAGTGGTGAGGGCAAGGAACCCGGACCCCAGGGAACGGACAGTCGGGTTTTACCTCCATCACCCTAAGAAAGAACCACTCCAAGAAGAATCCTTTTAAAACATGAAAGGTGCTTTTTGGTTTTGTTTTTAAATAAGAAATGGTTCTATATTGACTTTACACAATATATAATGTCAACACGGAATGATCTTAATTTTCTTTGGTCCAAATTGAAGAGATGAATTAATAACTCTCCTACTATTAAACCTTGTTTTTCTTGCCTCTTTTCAAATTCTTTGCATTTCTCCAGTAAGATCTAGAGGATGGTAATCAATCATTTGTTTGCTCTACCACTGGATGCAGCCACAGTATTTGAGCTGAAAGTTTTACGTTTCTTCATAATGGATGAGACTGGCTTGTAATGTTTGTGCACATATATACTCTCCATATCAAGGTCTGACATTTTAGATGAACTAAACTAGCTTTATAAAATGATAAGCATTTTTAATGCTTTATTTTTTTTAAAGATCTTATTTATTTATTTGACAGAGAGAGACACAGCGAGAGAGGGAACACAAGCAGGGGGAAGAGGCAGAGGGAGAAGCAGGCTTCCCGCTGAGCAGGGAGCCCGACGTGGGGCTCGATCCCAGGACCCTGGGATCATGACCTGAGCCGAAGGCGGACGCTTAACGACTGAGCCACCCAGGTGCCCCAGCATTTTTAATGCTTTAAAATCACTGACCTAGCATGAGTATTAACTGTATCTTAAAAGTTTGAAAGAACTCACTCAAAATTTAGATTGAGTATCTTTTAGGAGTTAATTCTAACAACATTTTCGGGTTGGTTTTATGGTAATCTGATCAGGTTTTCTACTCCTTGACTCAGTTGGGGAGTCATTAGTATTTTTCTCAGAAGTCCTCCATTTCTTGAGATTTAAGATCAGAGCATAAAGTTATAAAATGAATTCATCTGCATGTCTGTATTTTTTATTGTATGCAATTGATCATTTCTAAGTTTGTGTGTTAGGACTTTGCTTTTTCGATAAAGCAAACTGAAGTGTGGCAGGGGTTTGGGGCGGTTGAAAGGTCGCCTTTGGCCTCATCTTCTAAGTTTCGATTATCATGTTCGTGTTCCCAGTCATTTCTGACATCCCGTAAGTGCAGGTTTTGTTAAAGTTGTTCAGGAGTTTGTGTCTGTGACTTCTGTAGACATCTGTTCTTCCCTTCTAGTTTCTGGCATTTTCCCCACCGTCTGGGAGCGCCTCCTTACCGCTGTGAGGGGCTTCCTCACCTCCAGCCCTCGGTGCTTGTCTTCCCTTTCAAGGGCCCAGTGAGGTTCTGCCAACATCCGCCGCCACCTCCTGGGAGACCGCACTGATTTCCCGGAGGGCGGAGGGATTGAGAGTCAGTGTTGACTACGCTCCCTCAATCTGGTCCTATCTGCTCTGTTCCTAGTTGCTACTCCTCTACGTCTGTGACAGGTGGATGGTCTTCCTTGTTTTGAGTCCTGGGGCAGGATCCCCCTGCTTTGTTATTCCTTGCTGATTATAGTAAGTGCCCGGGGTGGGGGGCCAGGGTCTGGGTACCCGTGCACATCCTGCCAGAACTCCCATCTTTCCTGGAGCTCTATGCGTCCTCTTCCATCCCTACAAGTCTGGGAGGTGGGTGTTGTCACAGACCGGAGAACTGAGGCACAGAGAGTTTGCGTCACCTGCTGCGAGTACACCTGCTACGTCTAGGTCTAACTCCTCCTTCCCCAGAGGTCCTGCTGTGCTGGTGTCGCCTGTGTTCCCCGCAGGCGGACGGCTGCCTGCAGGGCGTTTGAGGGACGTGGAAAGGCATCCCAGCCTGATTTCCTCCCTCCTTGTGTCTGATGCCCCTTCTGAGCCTCTTCCTGTGGGGGAAGAGAAGCTTTCAGGTCCCAGGAGCAGGAGACGAAGGATCTCCTGGCAGAAGGGTACAGTGACGGCCGCTGCACCAAGCTGAGGTCGCCACAGCCGTAGAGGGCGTGGAGGTGGGAGAAATGCGGATGCTCTTAACAGAGCACAGCTCAGAGCAATGGGGAGGAGCAATTCTTTACTCCCATAACCAACCGAAGAAAGGGCGGGGGGCAGCGGACCTCTGGGAACACTGGATCTAGGAGCTTGGACACCGACAAGGGTCCCTCTTACTCTTTACCAACCATCAGTGAGTTTCCCTGCCTGCCCCTTTCACCGTCTGCTCCTTTGCCACACGGCAGGGCTCACTGGCCACCTGGAGCCCTGGGTGGGCTTCATCTTAAGGTAGGCAGGAGGAAAGCGAGCCCTCCGGGCCCCGCCCACCAGCAGGTGGGTCCCGGGAACGGTCTCTGGTAGGGTCAGAGCCACAGTGGGGCAGGAGAGGGGCTGCAGTCTGGGGCCCGGCAGGCGGCCCTACCTGAGATCTCCTTCTGGTGGCGACAGGGAACGGGTGTCTGCAAGCCCAGAGAGGGAGGGTGGGAGGCCTGCGCGGCAGAGACGCGATTTCCCCAAGTCTGGATGTTTGCAGCCTGGTCCAGTGGGAAGAGCAGATTCGGGAAGCCGTCCTCGCTGGGCCATTTCCTAGCTGTGCACCCCAGGCAAGGGCCTTTGTGTCTGCGCCGGCACCGGGAGGCCCCTCTCACCCGGTGACCGTCCTTACTTTTAGACTTTTCGAAAGGGAGAGAAAAGCAACCCGAACCCCTTGGCCTTGTCATTCCTTTCAGGAACACCTGCAGGAGTTGCCATGGCAACGGGATCCGCAGCCCTGCTCTTCTCTGCCCGGGGCTTATTAACTTCTGCTGTCTGTTAACTGCGGGACTGCCAGTGCTGGGGCCCGGAGAGCTGACTGGGAAAGGGTAATTGCTGGGTAAGGTCAGCACTCTCGGTCCTGGAAGAGGCCAGAGATTGGGGTCCCCGGAATCAGCCTGCAGGACGACCTGGCAAAAGTGGGGGGCGGCAAGGTCCCCAAGACCTCCCGGCCGCTCGTGGGCACGGGTCCGACTGCCCTGAGTGCACTCAGGCTGCGTTATTCCTGTTCCTGCTGTCATCCTCACAGGTCTCCAGGGCCATTCCCAGCCTCGGACTCAGCAAACAACAGCTTAAGGTCAATACTGTTATCCTCACTTGGCAGATCAGGAAACGGAGGTGAGGACAGGGGCCCCCTGCTTGTAGGCAGCAATGGTGGGCATGGAAACTGGTGATTTCCCACCAGATCCCTGCTGTTCCCATTCTGTCCCCCGGCCCCACCCCTCCTGCCCTTCTCATGACCTGCGTGGCCTCTCCAAGTGGCACGTGCACACCAGCTGTCATCTCGAAGGTGAAAAAATGGGCTTGATGAAGCTTTCTGTGGAATACTTAGATGTTTTGCTTCTGATGGAAAAAGATACCTACGTTTCATGGTCTGTTCAACTGGGTGCCTGGTCAGTATATTAAGGCCCCGAGGAGGGGCACTCTGGGTGGTGACGAGACGGTTCAGCAAGCAGAGGCCCCTGAGGGGGGCACGCTGGGGAGATGCTTGGAGCCAGGGGGCACGGTGCCTGGATCTGTGGGTTAGGCTTGGTCCGCTTCCCAGGGTCGAGAAAGAGGCTTCTGTTGAAGCTGTGCGATCATTCGACACTCTGCTCAGCTATAGATGAAGCAGGGTCATCGGGTGGGGCCTGGCACCCATGCTGACCTGGACTTGGAATCCATCTCTCGTTATCACTCTGGTCTTGGGTTAATGACCGTGGGAAACATGGAGCTGAGCGTGAGGTGACCTTGCTCCCAGAGAGCTCACACTCAAAAAGCAAAGGCACCCTTGGACGGTGTTTCCCAGGTGGCACACAAATTAGGCCACGTCGCTTCACACACAGATGCCCAGAGGAAAACAGAAACAAGCTTTGCAAAACCACCCCCGCACCCTGGGCCTGGGGACCTGTCAGCCTACCTGCGGGGGAGGTCCCACCCCCCCCCCACCTCCCTGGAGGGCGTCGGGGCCCCACTCTGGCTGCAATGCCATCCTTCCCAGCAGCCCTGCCCTACTGTGGAGAGCAGCCGTCTCTCACCCAGGCTGGCTCAGTTCAAGGGAACAAAAAGAACTCAGAAGGCACCATTTTTTAAGGCAGGAAATGGTTGCTTTTTATGCTTGTCTAGTGAGAATGTCTAGTGAGAGTCAGAATAAAACCTACCACTGTGAAAGAGAATATGAAATAAAAGGAGCTTTTATTACCCTCGGTTCTGCCTTGTTTGAGATACTTACCTTTCCATTGTGAAACAGAAACCTTCTGTGTGTCTTGGCACCGAGACGCGCCTGGTGATGCGTTGTTGTTGATTTCTTCTCATAGACCATCTGGGCACCCAGACCGGGATCTGGAGGAATGCTTACGTGGTGGGAAGGGAACAGAGAAAGGTACTAAAACTTTTTCAACAGTCAGTTTTATGCATGGACGGCAATGCCTTCTGCAGGAAGATGGGGGAAGAAGATTTACTGCGTCGAGAAATGTGAGAAATGTGAACGTCGTGCCATAAAATACAGCGTCCGGAACACAGCCTGGCTTGGGAGTGGGTGGCCCTGCTGTCGGGAGCCCGGGCAGGACACCCCCTGCTCCCAGGGTTCAGAAGAGGGGCTTCCGGTTCCCCTCTAAGCCACCGGAAATGGCCCCAGCTCCCTCGGACCTCACATGGAGTGTGGGGTGGGAGGGACCCTCAGTGGCAAGCGGTGGTGGCCTTGGCAAGTCCCCACTGAGGAGACGGGAGCCACCCCCTCTTCCGTTCAACTGTTGTCCTTGCATCCAGCTCCCCTCTTTCCTGTCACATCACCCGTTCGGTCTCCAGATAAAGGAGTCCTTACTTCCTTAAAGGTAAAAAAAGAAAAAGAGATGTTGTCCATCTCCTGTTGGAGATGTAGGGGGCAGGAACTAACAAAGGTTTATTGAGCCCCTACTAGGCGCAAGTCAAGCTTTTAAGGGCTCGACATACATATTTTTCTCCAGAACTTAAATTCATTCTGGGAGGCAAAGATTTTCATCATCTCTCTTCGGTGGAAAATGGGAGACCAAGTGCTTGCCCAAGGATATTCAGCGAGTTAAGTGACAGAGCCCCAAACTGGTGCTGCTTTGCCATATAGTATTAGAATATTTTAGAAATATATTCTTCAGCAGCA
The DNA here is from genome assembly GCF_003265705.2 of Callorhinus ursinus. Lineage (NCBI taxonomy): Eukaryota > Metazoa > Chordata > Mammalia > Carnivora > Otariidae > Callorhinus > Callorhinus ursinus. The sequence goes on along the minus strand of NW_027397072.1, from coordinate 11,861,210 downwards.
AATTTGTAATGTCTTGGAGCACTGGAAACGTCCTTAGGAATCGCCCAACTTGGCTGTCCTTCTAGTGTGGGGATCGCTGAGGCCTGAGGGAGCAGTCACTGGAAAAGTCACCTGTGTCCCCAGGCCTGATTCCCGCACGGCGTCCACGGGTGAAGTGCTGGAAGCCGGGGGAACGGACAGTAGTGAGTGCAGTTGTGGCTTTTAGGGCTGGAGGGTGCTGTGTTGGGATAAGGCTGGGCTCAAGTCTTACAAGACACAAAAAGCTTTGCCTGGTAGAGTATTTGCTCAACAAATTCTCACTGAATTGACTCACAGCAGAAAAGGAGAAGGTGCACGACAGATGTGGCTGAAATGAATTCGCACCCCCAGATGCCAGAAACCGACTTTTCCAGCTGGAGCTATCCGTGGGACAGAGGCAGGTTGCCGAAAGGCACAGCCGACAAGCAGACCCTGGCCAGTCGTGCAGCCCCAGCGACGAAGAAAGAGGAAAGCTCGGCGTCCTTCTCCCGATCGAGACCCTGGGAGAAGCCCGGCAGCCTTGCACCAAGCCCAGCACTGAGCTGGGCATCCAATGTCAGGAAACTCATTTCCATCTGTCAACTTCTTTAATTAGGTGGGGGAATTTCATGCACTGTGTCTGGACCTTGAGAGTACCCAGTGTATCATTTTTCCAACTTGGAATAAGCCAAAATAAAAATACGCCAACTCGCAAGCTGATATCTTAGCCCGGCCTTGATGCTTTAAAATAATCATTACAACTGAACGAGGAGTGTGAGTAATAACGTGTGCGCTGCGTCCTGGAGCTGGCTGCTGTGATATGCTTCACGGAACCTTATTTCCAGCCGGGCTTCAGAGTGCCAGCATCAAATACTGCAATCTGTACGAAATGCTACTAGCCTCAAGAGTCCTTTATTTCCAAGCTCCTAAAATCTTAATGATAACACACATTAGTACAGCATTTTTTAGTTTATAAAATGCTTTTATGGACATGATCTCATTTAATTTATGACTTACAACCCCGTGTACCTTGCAACCTCGCTATAAAAAAATTGCCTTCATTTTACATAGAAGTTGGCCAAGAGTTAGAGGAGTTTATGTCAGTTTCCCAAGGTCATGCAGGTGGTAGGTGGCCAAGTAAATCCTGGGTCTTTTCACTCCAGACCCCAACACCATGTTCACCTCTAGAGCAATGCTGGCAGATGTTAATGTGAGTGTGAGTTGAATACTCCCTGTGATGGGGAGCTCACTGTCTCTCGTCTTGTCGAATAGCTCTGACTGTTGGACAGTTGAGGCAAAAGCTGCTGCCATCTACAACCCACTCATGGCTCTCCCCGCAAGAGCAGCTAAGGTGGGTTTGCTCTCCTACAAACCAGCTTCCAAAGGGACGGCTCCACATGGTGAATGGCTACTCAAAGCCCATATGCGGCTCCTCCTTCCTCATCTTGCTTAAAAGATGTATCTTATCAAGTGTTTGGGTGAAACAAGCTTAACCCAGCTCATAGCACATTTCTAAGGTGAGATGGGTGACCTCGGTGTCACTGACTCACGCATCTGGTGGATCCCCGTTGACAGATTTCAGCCAAGAATGGACAGCGAGCTAACTGGGCTGGAACTTCTGAATTTGGTCTCATTTTTGGAAATCATTCTCCATATTTTTTTTTTTTTACCTGAAGTGGCTCTGAAAACCCCAGCAGTTTCCTTTGCGGTCTTGGTCTATAGCCTGTGTGTGTGCACCTAGAGACCCCGCTTGACCGTGTTTCCCGTTTTCTCTCCGTACTGGCTGTGGGTCTCAACCCCACCTGCTGCTCTGTGTGCCTTTGCTTCCCGTAAAGACGGTTCGGGGGGGCGAGGCTGGACTGAAGGGACGGGCTGGAGGGACCCACTCGGTAGCCCACCCGCCCCAGTGCCAGGGGAAATGCTTTTCTTTTCTTTTTTTTTTTTTTTAAAGATTTTATTTATTTATTTGAGAGAGAGAGAGAATGAGAGATAGAGAGCACGAGAGGGAAGAGGGCCAGAGGGAGAAGCAGACTCCCCGCTGAGCAGGGAGCCTGATGCGGGACTCGATCCCGGGACTCCAGGATCATGACCTGAGCCGAAGGCAGTCGCTTAACCACCCGAGCCACCCAGGCGCCTGGAAATGCTTTTCTTGCTACAAAGTTTAGGAAGAAAGCTACAGGCCCAAGGTGGAGTCACTTGCTCCCAGGACAGCGAAGTAAGACTTGATTGCCGTTTCATCCTCTCCAGGCCTGGAATGCTGAACCAATCCATCTGGAATCTTCTGGTTGGCTCCAGTGAGGTAATCTGTCACATGGGCTCTCTCCGGCCTCAAAGGAGGATGAGGTAATTCCCCAATAGACCCCCTTCCCTCCTTAAGGGAAGGTGACCTTGCCTGGGACCGTCTTTCTCTTTTGCTGGAAACTTCTTGCCCTACCCTCCTTCGTAGAAAAACCTCCCATCGGTGCCAGGAGCTCCCCTCTGCTTGCTAGAGGAAATGCTGTCCGCTTCATGAATTGCTTCATAAAGCACTTCACAAAGCCAATTAGATCATCAAATTACTCAGTTGAATTTTCTTTTTTAACCAAACATAACGACCAGGACCGTTGGTTAGAGGGGTGGTAAGGAACACCCACGCACTCCGGGGTGCTTGGGAAGAGGAAGAAGGCTGCCAAAATCTTCGGTCTGGCGGAGCCCGGGAGAGCTGGGGGGGGCCTCACGCTCTTGCTCTGGTACGTGATTGTCTGGCTCAGCTACACACTCACGCAGGGTGGACATCTCATTCAGACTCTCCTAGGGAGAATCTGATCTGCTGCGTCCTCTGCAGCCAGTGGTCTGCCTGGGTCCCCTCTGCAGTTTCTCTTAGCAGGGCTTTGGGCTCCACAGTGCTGACTCCTCTCAGGCATGGGTCTTTTCGTTGAGAGCATCCTCTGTCCTGTGAACCCGCCTTCCAGCCTGCTCAGTGCCTTCGTTCCGTGAAGTTAGCATCTACACGAGCCAGTCCCTCTGCTCTAGAGTCCTGGGAACAGTCCAGATTTGACACTCTCTTCTTGCTCTAATACAAAGCTTTTATTTTTATTTTACTTTTTTGAAAAATGTTTTAAGTAGGCTCCATGCCCAGCAGGGAGCCCATCATGGGGCTTGAACTCACAACCCTGAGATCAAGACCTGAGCTGAGATCAAGCGTCGATGCTTTACTGACTGAGCCACCCAGGCGCCCCAAGCTTTTATCTTCTGATAAGAGTTTGGATGTTCTCTGAAAGCTGATAGAAGAGGAAACAGAGTCTCTAAGAGGTCACCTGGCTTCCCCGAGGTATGTGGCTTGTAAGCTGGAGAGCTGGACCTTGAACCCAAACCTCTCTGATTCTTCTCTTACTCTTTCCCGTGTACCCCATGCATGCCCTCTGAGCTCCCGCTCTCCCACTCTGAGCTGCCTGCCCCTGGGTGAAGGAAGGTAAGTTCCCTCTTCATCTTATGGACAATTATGGAGAGTCCTGCCCAAGACTGTGTGCAGTGAATTCACTGGGCTTTGCTCGGAGAAAGCCGGTGCCCCTGCCTTGCCTCCAGCAAGGCCTGATGAGTTGTCTTGGAAATTTAGGGTTGAAGTTTGTGGCCCTAACCTTATAGTCTGCCCCAAAGGCACAAGCGGTTTGGTAGATCAGGAAGGCTTCCTGGAGTAGGTGAGGTTTGGGGCAAGCTGGATGTCACTGGCTTACCAAGGACCGTCCAAGCAAACAATCCCAGCTACCAACCAAAATGATTGATGCCAGGCTCATCACTCAAGCTCAGGAAGCTGCACTGATGGGCCACAGAGATTGGGATCTAAGATGGTTTTCTCTTTCCTAAAATGGGAGGATTAGCGGTGGAGGATTCTCCCTTAGTCATTTCATCTGGTTGCTGTGAACTTAGATGAGGAAATAAGTCTCAAATCTCTAGGCTCTATTTTTTCTTCCTTCTTCTTTTCTGTGTCTTTCTCACCAGTTGGGATAAAGTCAGGATTTCAGTTGTCTTTTGGTCCAGTCGAGGGCTAATGCTGTCTAGCTTCCCAGGCTCGGGTAAGGCCCCATGGTCTGCACACCACCAGCAGTCCCTGTAGCCCACACCCACCTGAGCGTGTCCCCAGTCCTGTACTCACAGGTGCATCCCCGGAATGTCTTCCTCTTTGTCTCTGTCTTGGTCTCCAGAATTCAGGTGATGCTTCACCTTCTCCTGGAAGCGTGTCTGGACACCCCCAGACTGGGCTTCGGGTCCTGCCCCTCACCTTTCCCCAACCTGTTTTTGTCGCAGGGACCATGTCAGTCCTGACAACTGTCGGCCCTCTACTACACAGGGACTCCTGAGGGTCAGGCCCTGAGGCTGGCTGCCTCCTGGGTCCCCCGTGCATGGCGCCCTGCAGCAAGGGTCTCTGGTTGCACTCACAAGTGGGGGTGCACAGGGAAGTTTGGTTGCCTTCTGGTTGTCTCACGTTAGTCTCCCCACCTCAGTCTGGGTCCCAAGGGCACAAAGAGCAGGTTTGAGGGGTCTTGCCATCCCTCCTGTCCTCAGCACAGCGCTGGGCGCCAGGGGTCCGGAAGTGCACGCCTTTACCTCTGCCTTTTTCACTCTGTCCAAGTCGGTATTCAGCCTAGCTTCAGGCCCCACATAAGATCTGCCAGATTTCTCCTGGCCTGAGCCTGCTGTCCTATATTTAACCTCGACAGGAGACCCAGGAAATGGATTGTTGGCTCCTAATTCACTGACGAATTGATGCGATAATGATGTCTCTCAACATCCCAGTGACCACCGCGTGTTTTTGGGGGACAGAAATGGGACATGATGGGTACAGGCGGGGCTCAGAGCTGCCTTGACTGAGTGGAAAGGGGGCAAAGATCTTCAATATGTTCCCGAGTGGGGAAGGCTCTTCATCGTCCAGTCTTCCTTCTGTCTCTAAGCAGGTTCCTGGAACACAGCGCAGTCAGCCCCAGGACGGCGTCTGTGTAGGGAGCAGGTGCAAAGCCTCCATTCAGAGACGGGTCTTTTGTGAGTGCAAACTGCCACCCAGGGTCTTCCCTTCTGTCCACTCTGCCCTCCGGGGTGACAGGATAGTCGGTTTCTTTATACTCAGAGTGCTGGTCTTTATTTTATTTTTTAAGTAGGCTCCATGTGCAGCATGGAACCTGATGCGGGGCTTGAACTCACAACCCTGAGAGCAAGACATGAGCTGAGATCAAGAGTCAGATGCTGAACCGACTGAGCCCCCCAGGGGCCTCGTCAGAGTACTGGACTTTAGATGCTCAAAGCTAGTTCCTGAACGCATAACAATCACGGGGGACTGACAGCCTCGGTAGCCAGGACTGGAGGGACAGGCAGATCCCACATCCCCTCTGGCTCACAGGAGCCTCACTGACCGGCAGCCAGCTGGACTACAGGTCAAGAGGAAGCAGGGTCCTCAACAGAGGTGACACTGAGCCATTGGCCTGCAGCACTGGGTGCACAGACCTGTGGTGACCCTGGACACAGTGTGCATGGGTCCCCCTCCCCGTCCCCATCCTGCGGGCTTCTGACACCATGGGGCTGCCTGCGGGGCCATGGGGTTCTGAGCTCTGTGCCAGACTTCCTTCTCCTCCATGCCCTGGGTTCTCACTGCATCCTGGGCTCTGGCTCGTGGGATGGGTTCCTGGCGCCTTCTCCCATTGGCGTGTTCCCACCGAGAGGGCAGGTCCTCACTCCTGGGGAACTTTCGTCCCCACTGCCTCTTCTCAGGCCTCCGACCGCTCCCACCCATCCACTCTGACTGGAGCTGGGGGGTTCGTACTGCCTTCTCTTCTTACGTTACTGTATCAGGAGCCGGCCTTCTGCTGGACATCATGACAAAGGTCTCCTGGATCCTTTTTTTTCTCCTTCCTCTCAGGTCTTAGAGAAGATGTGGATCCCATTTCATTCTGCAATCTGATTTAACTCAACACGACCTCTTATGGCCATACTTGAGTGTATATTAGTTTACATCTTAAGTGCTTGCTATGTTCTAGGCTGGGCTTTACACACATTTAATCCTCACCAGAACTCTGTGAAATAGGCACCATTATCATCCCAAATAACTTGCTCAGGTTACACAGCCAGTGAGATGCAGGCCAGGCAGTCTGGTTCCTGAGTCTGGATCTTAACCATTACTTTCTCCCAATCCAAGATGGCAGGAGGTTTTTGTGTATAATTCATTCCCAGGACTTACAACAGTATCTAGTTCATCATAGACACTGAATAAAAATGTGTTGAATGAATGAATAGGTCATGAATAAGTGAATGAGACTTGGCGAGTCTCAGAGAAAGGGTTCAGTTTGTGTTGAGATCAGTGGTTCTCAAACTGAAGGGTGCGTCAGAATCCTTTGGGGGCTGCCTCCAAGTCAGAGGGCTGGGTCCTACCCCCAGAATTTCTGATTTAGTAAGAATACTGGGAATTGGCATTTCTAAAAATTGCCGGGTGTCACTGATACTACTGGTCGGGGCCCCATTTTGAGGAGCATGGACTTAGAGTATAATCACATGTCCTTTCTCAGCAGGGGGGCGGCTGACAGGAGGTGGGGCTGTGCCACCCCAGGAAGGCAGGAGCCAGCTACCCGGTGCCCACTGCTCTGCCACAGTCCAGACAGGCTGGCCTGGGACTCAGACACGAGCCGTGCCTCTCCCAACAGGGTGACAAGTGGCTTTGGCTGGCCTGGCTCCTTCCAGCATCCTGCCTCAACTGGAATGGCGCATGCAGAGCGGAGATTAACTCATACACTAGCTGCCACTTATAAATCAACTCCTATACGCTAGGCATGGACACATACCCGTGAACACTCACACACACACATACACTTGCATTTTTGCTATGACATCCTATATGGAACTCTCAGAGTCCTTGGTTTCTTCAAAATTGCGTAATAAAAATCACAAGTCTTATAGGCAAACGGAGTCAAAGGCAGACTCAAAATCTACAGTGCCTGGAAATCTGGCAAAACCATAAAAACGAGTGGTGAACAATAGCCAAACTGTGGAAAGAGCCAAGATGTCCATCGACAGATGAATGGATAAAGAAGAGGTGGTATATATACACAATGGAATATTATGCAGCCACCAAAAGGAATGAGATCTTGCCATTTGCAACGACGTGGATGGAACTGGAGGGTGTTATGCTGAGTGAAATAAGTCAATCAGAGAAAGACATGTATCATATGACCTCACTGATATGAGGAAGTCTTAATCTCAGGAAACAAACTGAGGGTTGCTGGAGTGGTGGGGGGTGGGAGGGATGGGGTGGCTGGGTGATAGACACCGGGGAGGGTATGTGCTATGGTGAGCGCTGTGAATTGTACAAGACTGATGAATCATGGATCCGTACTTCTGAAACAAATAATGCAATAATTGTTAAGAAAAAAAAAAGAAGAAGCAGCTAGCAGGAGGGGAAGAATGAAGGGGAGTAAGCCAGAGGGGGAGACGAACCATGAGAGACGATGGACTCTGAGAAACAAACTGAGGGTTCTAGAGGGGAGGGGGGTGGGGGGATGGGTTAGCCTGGTGATGAGTATTGAAGAGGGCACGTTCTGCATGGAGCACCGGGTGTTATACGCAAACAATGAATCATGGAACACTACATCAAAAACTAATGATGTAATGTATGGTAATTAACATAACATAATAAAAAAAAAATGAGTGGTGAAGACACCAGCCAAATATTTAGCTGTGACTTCCTGGTCTTGCCATCCAGCCACCCACGCTGTCCATTCTTTGCCACCTTAACCATAAGATTAGGTTCTGGAGACCATTTTTTTTTTAATCCAAATTAAAAATCTGCTCGAGGTGTAGCCTTCTTCATTAGCCAACTGTTTTAGTACAGGGGATGATCTTCACCCACAGCTTCGTGGAAAGTACAGCAGTTCTGGAAGGCTCTGAGCTGCACTTTGCCGTAAAGAATGGCACATCTGCCACTTGTCAGCTTTTGTCGGAAGGCCTTCATAAACTGCAATGGTCTCTTTCATCGTGAACGCTCTTGCCCCATCACTTCAGAAGTCTCATGTGCTAAAAACAAATCTCACGAACCACCGTGCCCTCCTGTGTTATAAGATGGGACTGGTTCTGAGTTGGCAAAATCCGAATTTGAACCCAGAGCCGGCTGACTTCGAAGTCCCATACTTTCTCCTGTTCAACTGCCTTTATTAGACAAGGAATATGCAACAAGCGAAGCCAGCAGCCATAGGCCGCTGCGACGTGTTGGGTGAAAAGTAGCCGACAACGTGGCCGCCCAGTGATCCTCTGTGGTGCTGGAGGCTCTTGAGGGCCAGGCTTGTGTCCCAGCCTCCTGCCTGCCTGCAGCACCTGTGTCATGGCCCACGCAGAGCACTGCTCAATCTAGGTTTTATGAATGGAATCCTATTCAAGTCAGTAATAAAAACAAGTCAGACGTAGAAGTCATTCCTTTAGTGAACAAATCTTACGTCTTCTTTAACTAGATTGGGAGACTGCCTGGGGTGTGGGGGAGGGACATTTTTGACACTTTGGTCTGTGACAGGCTTTCCTGGGAGGAGTTCTAGAAACTTCCTTGGTGCAGGTGGCTCAGGGAGTTGTTATCAAGGCCCCTGGGACACAGGGGCCCTCCTGGGATGAAGCCACACTGCCTGACTTGTGGAGTACATGTGGGGACATCGCGTGTCCCCATGTGCAGGAGAGTGACTGTGGGGGGGCCTGGGGTCAGGCAGCGAAAGAGACAACAGTCTGACCGAGGGTGGCTGGAGGGGTAGATCCAGCACTGGCCAACCTCTGAAGGGCCGCAGAGGAGCAGACACTGTCCTTGTGGCCACCAGGGCAGGACAAGGCCCCCGGGGGGAGTGTTGAGCAGGTGACCTTAGCTCCCAGCCTTACACCCATCCTTCAGTTGTTTGGACTTCTCCCGACTTTCATCCTCCTCCCAAAGTTCAGGTGACTTGCCCAATAACCAACCAGGGCCTCGGGATCAAAATGTCACCCCGTTAGTCAGCGGCGGGTGCTCCTTGCCCTGCGATCTGAATAGACACTGGTCTGCTCACTGCAAGACCCCCGGCTCGGAGTTCTCATTTGTAAAGTGAGGGTCATAACTGACTTCACAGGGTTGCTGTCGCCTTAAATGAGATGAGGAATTCTAGGGGTTGCTGAGCATATGGCCAACCCCTGTGGGGGGCACAAAGACGTCGACCACAGCGGGCTTCCAGAAGCTTCCAGCCTATTTGGGGTGACAAGACAAACTCTGAAGGCAGAAAGCCCTCATACGCACATTTCAGCGTGCTGATGAAGCCGTAGAGAGAGAACCTATGGATCAGTTGGTTTCCCCCACAGAACTAGTGCTCAAAAATTACTTGTTGAGGGAGGGCAGGATGAATATCTGGGTGTCCTTTTCTCAGCCTCTAGTCATCAAACTGATTAGAAAAACGGAGAAACAATCTTTCTCAAGTTGCAACATTCTCGTTTTCATCTGCGTGCCAGAGGTAGGCTCAAAAAAGTCAAAGATGCTCTCGGGAGCTCTGGGGAATGGGGGTTTTCTTCCACCCGAGGCTTGTTTCTCATGCCTCACTCCCTCAACCTCCTCAGACACAGAGGGACGGAGCCTAGAGGAGAGAGGCAGGGAGCTTTTCCAGCCAGCAGCCCTGGGACCAGCCCCCCAGACAGCGGGCCAGGGCAGCAGGAATAAACCTGTATTCAGAGTTCTTGACAACAGCAAGGCTGCCCATCAGCAGAGCTGGCAGATGTCTCTCCAGAAGGGCAGGGGGCCAGCGAAGCGTCCCTCCAATGTCTGCCTGTCAGCCTGGCGGCGGCAGGGGGAGGGAGCATTCTGGGCCCGTCAGTAAGTCGTCCCTCCATGGTAGTGGCAGCTAAGCGCTGCTGACGTCACCTGCAGGAGCCTCATTTGGTTTTGGCCTCATTTGGTTTTAATGGGAAAGCTGTTCCTGGCCAGGAAGTGCACTTGCCCGTCCCGGATGCCACATTCCTGTGGCCGTGCTCGGCCCACACACCTGTGTCTCCCGGCAAAGTGAAGTGCACCTGTCCAGGTAGGGGCTGTTGGATGGCCCGGCCCTGTCGCTCTTGTTCTGTTCTCTCTTCCCTGCTGCTGGGCCCCTGGGCTCCCCTGGTTTTGAGCACATTTGCAGTCGTCTAGAGGCTGGTGGCTGAAGGTGGTTACCTCCGGATCGCGTGCCTCTCCCCTTTCCTGAATCTTGCTGGAGCGTCCGTGCCCCAACACGTGGTTGGGGATGAATGGGTATTCCCTATGCCGTGAGTATAGGTGATTCCGCATTTATTCTCTGACGTGAATGTAGTCACAGCCTCACACCAGTTTTAAATACGCTCATGACTTCAGAGTCCATGGGAATTTGAATTTCAAGAGCTCATCATTTCTCTTTCCAGGAAGATAAAAGAAAAAAAAACATACAGATGTAATAACATCTGGGTTTCTGTGATGCCCGACTCAGTCACGTGAGACACGAATCCTTCTGTGCCCCCTGCCCCTTTCTTCTTGGGGGAAGAGTGTAATGTGGTAAAGGAACACTGGTTTTGATTTCTTGCCTCTCTGCTGGGCCTGAGTACACAGATGGTCCCTATAATAATAAAAAAAAAAAAAAAACAGGTTTTGCTGATAATCGGCAATATGGCAACATTATACATAAAATATTTTGGTTCTATATCAAAATGAGCCTAGTCTTCATAAAACCAACTTGCAGACACTTTCCCCACTTCAGTTTGAGAAGTTAATTGAAATTATTCAGAACGAAATGACATCATCTCAAGCCTCTAGAATACGGAGGTAGAAGCCAAGGAAGGGGGATGTGCCCTTGCCCTGGAATGGAGTGGAAGGAGTAGGTAAAGTCAGAAGCCTGAGGTTCGATCTCCGCTCTGCCACTCTGATGGCATATCCTGGATGAGACCACAATCCCTCCGAGCCTCGCTCTTCTCACCTGTAAAATGGGAACAGCCATCACTACGTTGCTCGTCACTAGGATTCAATGCATCAGCACGTGGGGAAGTGCGGAGCTCAGAGAAGAGACTCTACAGACAGGTGCTGAGTTTGAAGAGAGAGAGGCTCGCAATAGTGGGTTGTACCAACTCAAAACTCAAAGTTGTAAAGACTTACAGAGGGAGAGCGTGAGGAAGAGAAGTAAGGAGAGAGGGAGGGAAAGAGAGTTGAGCAGTTGATCCAGAAAAACTCCAAGAGAGAGATTTCCTCCAAAAGAATTATTTTACACAGATATAAGACCACTTCAAACGGCACCAGAAACAAGTTTATATTTATTGAACTCCTACGAAAGGCCCGACCCTGTGCATTTGCTCTGGAGAAGAATCCCCAGTGTCTCCTACTGGGGTGGGTATACTCCTGGCTGCAAGGGAAAACTTGTGGACTTCCCTGAGAAATATTTTATTTTTAACCTTAGCATGGATGCACTATACCATTCAATGCTCAAAACAACCCTAGTCAGTAGGACTCTACAATGAAATGTTTTCCATATACATTTTCACTTTTTTTCTGGATTCTCAAGACTACCTTTTAGGTCACAGTTAAAAGTTAAGGCACTGAGACACCTGCCCGGATGACCCCATCTGGCATTGTCCACCCACAGCCATACAGGATTCCCACTGAATTTGCCCTCGGCTCACCGAAGGCATTTCTGAAATTTAAATATAATAGTTCTTCCTATTTGAGTAGGGTTTCCTTCTATTTGTCAAATGCTTTTCTGCAAAATTTCATATATATAACCCTGAACAAGTTTCTGTGAGGAAGGTATTATTCCCATTTGCAGATGAGGACCCGGAGCCCCGTAGAGGTTAAATGACCTGTTTAAGGTCGCTAAGTGGTGACACTCCATAATCCTGAGAAACCTGGTGTCCTCTTCCGCTTCCACTGCATTCCAGTTACTACTATTGTGTCACAAACCAGCCCAAACAGTTGTCAAACCACTGGGGCATGACACCCAGGGCTCCTGTGGGTCAGGAATGTGGAAGGACTGTTTCTGCCCCATGTTGTCTGGGGCCCCAGCTGGGAAGACTGGAAGGCTGGGGTGACGTGACAGCGCACAGCTAGAATTATCTGAAAGCTCATCGCTTGTCTTGTGGTCGGGGCTAGCTATTGGCCGGAACTCAGCAAGGGCTATTGGTCAGGACACCTACAGGCGGCCTCTGCATGTGGCTCCTTGGGCTTCCTTATAGCATGGTGGCCAGGTTCCAAGAGCAAGTGTCCCAACATGAGCTGGGCAGAAGTCCTACCACCTTTCTGACCTTGCCTTGTGAGTCCCATAGCATCCCATCCTCCATAGCCACAAACCTGCCCAGATTCAGGGAGGGGAAATAGCCCTCCTCTCTGTGGGAAGAACGTCAAAGTCACATTATAAGAAGAGCAGGTGGGATGGGCGATGTTACTGTCACTGTCTTTATAAAACACAAGCTGCCACACGCTCTAATACCCCCAGTTGAGAGGAGTGGGCTTGCTGACATCGGTGGGGGGGCTGCTTCGGGAGAGGTTCTCTGGGAGGAAGAAGCAGCCGCTGTGCCTTGGGCCTTCCTCATACCTGCTCTCCTCAGAGGAAGGACTGCTTGGGGGCTAAGGACCCTTGCTCAGTGTCCGGGGCACGGTTCCGCTTCCACTTCCTGAATGGGGCTACCGAGTGGTCACTGCAGCAGGCAGCAGGAGTTTCTGGCTTCTAAAATGTTTTCTTTCTGCCTAATCCCACAGAATATTGGAGGTGGCTTTCCAAAGAGCATGCACACGCACGCGCACATTCATGCACATCACAGATCAAAAAACAAATATACACGCAGAACATAAGACATAGCAACTCACGTTAAAATCACACTATCTTAAATTCATACTTGTGGCGTTTGAACACAGGGTCAAGCTCTGAGCTCTCTGAAAGTCAGGGCAGAAGGGCCAGGCATATTGGTGAAATCAGAGGGGCTTCAGTCCCCCCACCTTCTCTCTTACCCCCTTGTCTTTCCAAGCACTGCACTCGGCTGTCCACCCCCAGCTTTCCAGTCGTCTTAAAAAGCTTCTTACTTTTTAAAAAGATGATCATGGCCTGTGTTTGTGATATTTCAGAGGAAAAAAGTAAATTGGAGACGCCCAGCTGGAGTCATTGCCATGCTGTGGTTGAAGGCTCTGAAAGAGGCAGAACATTCCTCATTGTCTAGCAGCTCACCCTGGCCTCCCTCACGGACTCCAGGCCAGGGCGCTTGAGTAAAAACACTGCCCACCTCTCACCCTCCCAAGAACAAACCAAAAATCAGCCGAAAAATTAAGATGTGAAAAATGAGTCTGACGTCTCAAAGGCAAAAGGGAGAAAACAAAAGATCATCTTCTCTTTCTCTTTTCCCTTCCAGGAAAAGGTGAATTCTTTGAGTGACTTCTTTGTTTCATGCTGAGCTAACTAACGTGACTTAATTATCCTACTTTTTTCTTTTTTTTTTTTTTAAGATTTTATTTATTTATTTGAGAGAGAGAGAATGAGAGACAGAGAGCACGAGAGGGAAGAGGGTCAGAGGGAGAAGCAGACTCCCCGCTGAGCGGGGAACCGATGTGGGACTCGATCCCGGGACCCTGGGATCATGACCTGAGCCGAAGGCAGTCGCTTAACCAACTGAGCCACCCAGGCGCCCCCTACTTTTTTCTTTACAGAATAAATTCTCTTTATGATTTGATGGGGTCCATTTCAGCAAATGCACAAAAGTGATATACATTCTGAGTCTGAAGAAGTTAGCCATGAAATGAGCTTTTTCTGAATATTGGTTGTTGTCTTTTGTGGGTTTTTTTTTTTTTTTTGGTCTATTTATTTATTAATTATTAATTTGAAGACCGAAGGCCTGCAGGTTCAGTTCTGAGGTCTGAGTTTAGAGGAGAACCAGGAGCCTGGAGTTCCCTTGCAGGTGTGTGGCCTCAGAGACTGCTTCTAGACCCCATGTTCCTTGTCATCACGCCAGACCATTCCCAAGGGTAAACGGGATAGTGTTTGAAAAGCAGAGCACAGGTCCTGGTGCAGAGTCAAATGCTCCCTGAATTCTAATCACTGTTCTTTCCATAGGCAAATCTAATTACATCACCCTTCTGCTTAAAATGCTCCACAGACCCCCTTCCAAACATTGTAACTTGACCTTCACCAAATCACCGGAACCTTAACTACTTCTCCAAAACCATCCTTGAGTTCCTCCCTCAAGCCTCGTTGAACTTCTTCCAGATTCTAGAAGGTTCTGGGCCCTTTTTCTCCTTAAGGAGAGAAAGAACCTCTGCTGTTTCCCCTAAGTAAGATTTTCTTCCGTCTTCTCTTGCTCCACCTCAGGTGTGATCTCCTCCAGCCCCAAATCTGGGTTAGTCTCTGGCCCATGCTCTGCCCCAGGGCTTTGTCCTCCCCTTGTTACTGCACTGGTCAGACAGTTTTGTGACCCCCGTTTGTTCTGTGGTGGTGGTGGTGGTGGTGGACAGAGCCCTCAGACTTACTCTGGAATCTTGATGAATAGCTGTGAGCACGTTTCTCCCTCTCAGGGGCAGAGAAGTGAATTTTCCTGGGCAAAGATGATGCTTTTATTCTGAAGACAAATTGCTCATGAGGCTTGTTCCTTACATAAATGTAGAGTTAAGACCCTCCTCCCATTTGCTCTTGGAGAAAACTGAACGAGCCATTAACCTGAATGCGGATGTTTTATTTGGAAAAGTTCTGCTTGGAATTGTAAATGGCAGGGTACTGTTCAGCTAGAGCTGGGTTTTAAGAAGCTGGTGCATTTTTCTCACATCTCATGATGTTTCCTGGCTCTGTTTGTGTGTGGGATGGACTTTGGTGCAAGACTTGCTTGACCTGGGGGACGTGAACTTTCTTACTAACAGTAGTTTTTGGCAGACAATCAAGACTAAGATACTAAGTGTCACAGAAAGACAGGTAGGTATTACCTCATCTGTTACTAGAAAACAGGCCATAAACAGTTTGACTAAGTCATTAGCATACTCAATATGACGTTAATTGCCGTCGAGACATGCAGGATGTCTAGACCAGGGGCCGGCAAATTATGACCTGGAGACCAAATCCGTCCCACTGCCTTGGTTTATAAATAAAGTTTTATTGGAACACAGCCACACTGATTCATTTACATATTGTCTATGGCCTCTTTCATGCTACAGTGGCGTACTTGAGCAGTTGCAGCAGAGACCATATGGCCCACAAAGCCAAAGATATTTACCATGTGGCCCTTTCCAAAGATGGTTTGCCACCCCTTGGCCGATACCACTGTGTTCTGTGACTGTCTTGTTGGGGATCACGTCTGTGGGTGGGTATGGGGTCCCTCCAGAAGGAGAAGACATTCCCACTGGCAGCTCCAGATTGCAAAGGAGGCCAGGACAAGCAGGCTGCAGCTAGCAGGAGGGGGCATCTTCTTCCTCTCTCCCCTTTGGGGCCTAATCCACTGCTTTCCGACTGTCAGCTTCTCCCTTCCTGCCCCTGTCACAGGCCCCGGGAAGGATAGTCTTGCTAGTCTTTCACCCTGAGAATGGCAGTTGGTTCTGGTGCTTTTTCTCTTGAACCCACTCAGCCTGTGTGTATCATCTTTCTATGGGGTCAGTGTTTCTATAGTCTGTAGCGAGGGGAGGAAATTTTAGTTTTTAAAGATTTCTTTATTTATGGGGGGGAGGAGCGAGCATGAGGGGGAGGAGATGGGCAGAGGGAGAGAGAAACCCAAGCAGACTCTGAGCTGAACGCAGAACTTGACGTGGGGCTCAATCTCACAGCCCTGAGATCAGACCTGAGCCAAAGCCAAGAGTCAGATGCTTAACCAACTGTCCCAGTCATGTGCCCCCAAAGGGAGGGAATTTTAGAGTCTCTGAAAGAAGAGTGTCTTCCTGTTTGGGGTGAGAGCAGAAAGAAGTAACCCTGATCACAATGCTGCAATAGTTTTTGGATAATTATAGACTTCCCTCCCCCCACTGTGCTCACACCGCTTCATACCCTCCACCCTAACCCACCCTACCTCTCATCCTGTAAAGACGGGTGGGAAAGGCCACTGCAGTCTGCCCCTTGCATGGGTACTCCATTGCTGCTGAATGACCACACGCCACCAGCGAACCACCTTGTGCCCAAGACTGCATCACAAAGGTAGCTAGCTGGTCTGCCTGGTGTGTTGTCAGTGTTTGAGAAGGCAGAGCAATTATTGCTAATTTCAGACTTACTCTGCTTCCCAAGGAGCAGACAAGCAAAATGTAGACCCACTCTAAATCGACCGAACTTAGTGAAATCCGAGTCCCATCCCAAACTCTCTGAGGCCACCTGAAGGAGCAAAGCTCACGGTCCCCTCCTTAACTTGAAAATGTCACCCTAGGATCTCGATTGCGTAAGAGCTCCTGATGGAGAAATCTTTTATGATTATCCTTTATGCTGACAACAGCTCTAAATTAGAGGGTGCAGCTGACTGAAATGAGTTTAATTTTCCCATACAAATGTGGGCTCTTGGAAAGAAATCACTTTTTTCAGGTCTAAAATCTATTTTATCTCCCCTAATTAGGAGAATATGTAAAGCAAGAGGGGGGAATAGTGTTCAGTTTGCCATAAAAAGCAAACCCAGTAGTTTATAAGATCACACATTCCAAACAAGCTCTGGCCTATTAGAGGGATCATACATAATTCAGGACCCACTTGTTACTGTGTGTATCATGCAAATTTGCTCAAATTACATTTAGAAAAAATGAGGTTCATTTTCCAGCTTTAAATAGACTATTAGAAAGAGGGGTAGATATAAGAGCCATAAAAAAGCAAATGATTTAAGTAGCATCATCAGTGTGATTTGGGGCGGGCAACTTGAAAGGAAGAGTGAAGGGCCCCCAGTCCTGAGCTGCAGGTCAAGATGGGGCCCCACAGAGAGCATGTCGTTCATGTCTCTATCTGTCCGCTTCGCAAAGATGCCTGCCTCCAGCCGACATGAGGATCCTTCCATTCTTGTTTTTGAGATGGTCTGAATATTGACCTTCTAAGAGGTTCTCTTCTTGGCCCTTAGAGATTTGTGTGTGCACGCGTGGTGTGTGCATGTGAGGGGGAGAGCAAGAGTCCGAGTCCATTCAGGCGGCTATGACAAAGCACGCTCCTGGGTGGCTGGTGAACAGCAGAAACTTAGTTCTCTCAGTTCTGGAGGCTGGAAGTCGGAGATCAGCGTGCTGGCATGGCTCGGTTCCGATGAGAACCCTCTAACAGGTTGCAGACTACCCACTTTTCGTGGCGTCCTCATGGGGCAGAAAGAAGGCAAAAGAGCTCTTTGGGGTCCCTTGTTAAAGGACACTGACCCCATTCCTGAGGGCTCCACCCTTATAGCCGAATCACCTCCCAAATGCCCAACCTCCTACTGCTGTCACCTTCCAGGGTTCGGATTTCAACGTATGAATTTTGGGGGACACACACTCAGTCCACACCAGAGGGAGAGAGAGAGAGAGGAATGTGTGCATGTGGGCATGATAAAGAGAGAGCAGAGGGGGTAGGTGTGGAGGTGATCTTCTCACAATCCCCTGGAAGTTTTGCTCAAATCGCACACAGAGCTTGTTGACAAGTCTGAAGATCTTTCTCTTCCAGCCAGTCCTCTATGTTTATGTTCTTAAAGACTGATCATTCAAACAGGAACATATCCCCCTGAAAAGGGAAGGAACTTTATTTTTTCACCCTCAGTTGTGAAAGTTGTATGTGCTGATTTTTAGAATTTAGCCAACACACATGCACACATTATTTCTTTCCCAAAAACCAGATGGTCCCAGCAGGATGGTCAGCTCAACGAGCTGAATTATATGCCCTCGTCTGAGCGCTCACCCTTGGGGAAGGTAAACGAGTCAACATCTATACTGACTCTCGGTACGTCTTCGCTACTGTACGTATACATGGAGCCATCTACAGGGAAAGGAGCCTCCTAACCACAACAAGAAAAGCTATCCAGAACAAGGAGGAGATACTGAGACTCCTCAAAGCCGTCTGGCTTCCAAAGGAAGTAGCAATCCTGCACTGTAAGGGACACCAGAAAGGAGACGGCCCCCTAGCACGGGGAAATTGTCTGGCAGATGAGGCAGCCAAGACCTCAGCCAGTGAGGACATGGACAGAGCCCCTTCCCTCACCATGGCCCTGACACCTACAGAAGTCCCTCCACCCAGTTACACCAAAAAGGAAAAGGAATGGGCCATGGCTGAGGGGGCCACCCTGAATGAAAAGGGATGGTGGATGATGCCAGACGGGCGCATCTTTGTTCCAACAGCAACTGGAGGGCATCTAGTCAAGGAATACCACCAACTCACTCATCTGGGGAGAACTGCATTAGAGGCTCTTCTCAAGAAGCACTACTACATCAGTCAGCTGCCGGCACTATGCCGAGCAACGAGGGAACGATGCATAACATGTGCTAAAAATAACGCTCCATCTGCACCACGGTCCCCGCCAGGTGTCCAGAGGATGGAAACAACCCCCTTCGAAGATCTAGAGGTAGACTTCACAGATGTGCAGCCGAGCAGGGGGTTCAAATATCTCCTAGTAATAGTATGCACATACTCTGGGTGGGCCGAAGCCTTCCCGACCAGGACGGAGCAAAGCCGGGCAGTAGCTAAAGTCCTCTTATGCGAGATCATGCCCTGGTTCGGCCTGCCATTAATAATCCATAGTGACAATGGACCTGCATTTGTGGCAGACATTGTACTCCACACAGCTTACTGGCCCCAAGGTTCAGGGAAAGTAGAGTGAATGAATCGCACCCTCAAGGGAACCTTAGCAAAATTTTTTCAGGAGACTAACCTCCCATGGCCGGATCTGCTACCCCTAGCTCTCCTTCGTACTCACTGCATGCCCGGGACATCAGGTTTCTCCGCATTCGAATTAATATATGGACAGCCTCCCCCATTCTTGGGAAGCCTTCCAGGAAACTTGCATCAGGTTGGAGATAAAGGGATAAAGGAACAGCTTTAGGCCCTGAGGGCCACCCTAAATAAATTACAAAAGTACACCTTTGAGAGGGCCCCAGTCTCCTTAGGTCTCAGGTACACTCCTTCCGGACAGAGGACTCAGTTTGGGTCAAAGATTGGAAGAAAGAAGAAAGCTCACCATTTGGACGAGGAGCCACGCCAGTGGAGAGTCCGGCCAGACTTCACGAACCCACTCCAGCTTCACCCTCAACGAGACCCCACCGACTGATGGACACCTGCTCACCGTGGTCCCTGGCTCTCATCGGTGTGAGTTCCCTCATCTCGGGAGTCGGAGTCTACACTGTTGCCCCTCCTGACTGGACTTTCCCCCGGAGGCTTCTACCTAAGGTCATAGATCCCACTTTTACTGGCCCTCTGCTGTCTACCCCTGAGTGCATTTCGCCATGCTTTTCCTGGTCCCGGTCAGTCCTGGTCTTCTGCTACCTGGTGTGCTGTTAAGTTTATGATTAAGTCCGTGTTCGCCCCAAGCCTTATAGTCAACCCTCAGAGTCAAACAGAATGATGCCCTCTAAACTAGGTGTTTAAAAGGGCATCAAAGAGGGGAAATGATCAGGAAAATCTGTGTCCTAAGATGGCTGACCCAGCCAGTGAGAGAGTCCCAGTCCTTGCCCGGGGCTCTTCTGGGTTCTTCTCCCTGCCCTGCGTCGTGCATGTGCCAAAAGTGCCAAGTATGCAGAAGTAGGAGTGTATAAATTGCCCCCTTTGTTTGTGCTCGGGGCTCAGACTTTTGGAGACCACTGTCCTCTAAGCCCGCCAGTGTTAAATAAACCTCCTATCCTCCAAGATCTCCGGGTGTCGCTTGGTTCTTCTGTCGGGCAATCCTGTCCAGGTTCCATAACAGTGGCACTGGCCAGAGATGCTCATAGATGCAGGAAGTGGGGGCCTTTGCTGGTGAGACTCCGAAGCCTCCTTTCCTAAGATGACTGTCCCAAGGGGCGCCTGAGTGGCTCAGTGGGTTAAACGTCTGCCTTTGGCTCAGGTCATGATCTCAGGGTCCTGGGATCAAGCCTTGCGTCAGGCTCTCTGCTCAGCAGTGAGTCTGCTTCTCCTTCTGTGCTCTCTCTCTTTCTCTGTCTTGCTCACTGTCAAGTAAATAAATACAAATCTTAAAGAAAAAAGAGGACTGTCCCGAGCCCCATCCTCCACTGGGGTGGAGCCTGGGCAGTAACAGGAGGAGCCCAGTGTGCCCCTGGGATTTGCTGCTGAAGAATTTCCTCTGAGCTACTCAGCTGCCAGCTCTGAGGGAGAAGCGTGGAGGTTGAGTGATCAATAAGCCAAACAAGGCCATGTGCAATAGGGAGTTTAAAGGAGGTAATTAAATGAACTTCTCATGCAAGCACCCTTACGGAGATTAATTGAGATTTAAATAATTAAGCCTCACTGGCTAAGTTAAGCGAGAAATACAAACGAGGAAGAGCTTTGCTAACGGTGCAGAGCCCTGACGGGTGTGGCCGGCGGGGACACGGTGTGCACACCAGGCTGTGAACTGGACCCGAGAGGAGTCAAGCCCAGCCGTGGGTGCTCTGGAGCCACCCAGCTCCTGCGCAGATGCCTGGCTCCCGTGTCCGGGGAACCGGGGCTCCCCACGTGTCCCGGGCCTCTTTCCTTCTATGGTCTTCCCAGTGCGGGCCCCTCCTGACTCCAGCAGCCAGCCACACCCTGGGCCACCACTTCATCCTCATCCCAACCAGAAATGGTGGTGTCCTACTTTGTATAACGATTCTTTTTGTGCAGGCGGAGGTCAGCGCGGGAACAGGACGTGACTGCCGCTTGACCCGCAAGGTGGCCCCCGGGCCGTCGGGAGGCTCCCGCCCTCTTCCCGTACATTCCATCCACCAGTCCCACAGCAGAGCCGTTTCAAGGATGCAGCCTTGAGGGAGCCAGGGGGCCATCTGCACAGGGTACACAGCCGCCCCCAGTGAAGACCTCTACCTACACTTGTAAGATTGAGGCAGGCAGGCGCAGAGATCCGACCCGGCGGTGCCCCAGACAAGCCTCGGACGCGAGTTTCCTTGCTCATGACGCCTGCGGCCCGCCTACCCGTGGGGGCGACCCGCCTCTTCCTCCCCGCAGTCTCTGCTTTCTGGGCCCCGGCCCTCCGCCCTCTGGGCGCGGGAACAGTCTGGGACTCCACCAGGGAAGTCCACACCAGCAGCACGTCTCCCCACTTCTCTTGGACGAGAGGCCGCCTGACCGGATGCCCTGAGCTGTGAGTGCCCTGTCATTGCTGCCTCGAGGGCTTAGCCAAACCCTAGGGAGCAAATGTGCTGTGGAATTTAGAGTTTTCAGTTTCATGAATTCTGTAGCATGCAAGAGCCCTGTGGGTCTGGGGTAGTCCCTTATAGTCAAACCATTAATACTTCTGCTGTGAAAGCAGGACTATTCCTTATAAAGAGATCGTTCAAGACAGTATCAGCTTCAGTTACATTCGGTATAGGTTTTGATCCAATAAATTGATAAAAACTCAGTTTTCTGAGCTTTTTCGAGATTGAAACTGAGGATGAGAGACCGTGGGCCTGTCTCCCTGGAGCATGCCCTTCCGTGTTAGCTAGAAGGGAGGTGCGGGTGATTAAAAGAAAAAAATACTAATCCCTGGGTGAGACAGTAGACGAGTCGAGGTGGGGCTTAAAAGAAGAACAGCCTTAATACCGAGGAATCCTTGCTGGGCCCAGGTAACCTAGATACCACCTCTCAGAGAAAATATAGATCTGTTTTTCAGCTGGGCCTCAGTTCCTAGCTTGCAAGTCACAGCTTCTTGGATTTATCGCAGGTCATTAACTGCTGTGCCAAGACCCAGGGAAGAAGTGAGAAGATTAAAGTAACAGCCTGGGCTGTTGAGAGAAATAATTTGGCCTGTCTTTGTTGCTGGGAGTGTGCTGTTAGGCCATTATCACCTGTTAATTCTCGGTGTAACTTTGGGGAGGAAAATTATTACCCAGGTGATGGGGATTTTTCAATTAATTCTGTGGGGGCAGTCAGATTTTAAGTGGCTGAGAGTCGGAGATGCATTTCTGAGGGAAATTGGAACTTGGGTGGGCAAGGCCCTGTGTCAAGACGTGCTGTATAATTTGTAGTCAATGCAAAATGAAAACGCAGGGCCGCTCGTTCAGAAGTTGGTGCGTCCGAAAGATGGTGAAATGGCAGAGCTGGGAACCAAGGGTGGGGGGACCCTGCTGAGCCCAGAGCCCCGTGTGGATGCGCGTGGGTGGCATGTCCGGGAAGCTGGCCCGGCCCCAAGGCCTCTGACTCTGGGACGGGTGACAGTAGTGCAAACATCAAGGAGCTGAATTCTAGCCCAGAGGAGCCTGTGATCAGTTCTGTTTGCATTTTACCAGTTGGGTTGACCTTGGCCAGAGAGGAGGGAGCTCTCTCTCCACTCCTGTGTAACGCGCATCCAGCAGTACCGGTCCTCTGGCTGTTGTTGTAACGATGAGAAGTGTGTAGAGCACTCAGCAGGATGTGCATCTAATCAGAGCTCAGGAGGTCTTGGCCCCGCGGTCCTGTTGCTGGGGCCCCCCCTGCCCCGGTCCCCGCACCCTCTCGCCTTTCCCTCCTCAGTGCCCAAGAGCTGACTTCCAAGTGCCGGCACCTCCATCTCCAGGCTGGTAGGTTTGCTCTTACTGCGGCCCGAGAATGAATCACCTCTCCACCCCCACCTCCACCCTTTGTCATCCCTCAACCAGGCACGGAGGGAGTCGGGCGCATCAGTGCCCCAGCTCCCTCACTACTTGAGGGGATAACTGAGTTGTGGGTCTTTTACGGGCCCCCAGAGTTCGCCCAGTGGGATTGAGCACCCCTCACCCCCAGAGATGGCTGGCTTGATATCATAGTCCTCCGCCCACCTGCCCTTGTTTGTTGTCCCCCTAACCCCACCACCCTTCACCTGCTGTCAGGTGGAGGGAAGCCAAATCTCGGACGAGGTCCCACACCATCTCCCTCCCGGAGTGAAAGATGAGGGAAGATGTTAGAATGCAAGGAATGGGAAACAGAGAGGACATGGTGCTGGTCCAGTAGCCGCTCTGACCTGGACCCTCAGCGGGACTACAGCCTGCCCCCCCCCCCCCCCCCCCAGCTGCCTCGGTGGGGCGCCCGCGCTGGGCCATCCCCATGGGAAGTCACGGGGCTCTCCACTTCTGCCCAGAGCTCTGAGCTGGAGCTCAGGGTCATCAGGTGTCTCACTGGCCAGATTACATCCTCTACTGCTTGCGGCCAGAGAGGGGGGCATTTGGGTGCTGTCATTCCACAGTGAAATGCAGACCCCATGAAAAATGCAGACCTTTTCTCCTTCTGGCCTTGGCCTCAGCAGGCTCAGGCTGAAGCCGTTCCATAGGAGTCCCTGGATCAGGAGCAGGCCACTCCGCATGTTCGGCAGGAGGCCATTCTTCATTTCGGTGTCTATGTTGCAGTAGATATTGGAGTGTAGAGTTTCAAGATTTGCTTTCAGATTCTTTATTTTACATCTCTGCTTCGTTCACTGAGTCTTATTTGCTATATTCTTGGAATGGTTTTGGAAACCTTTTTTTTCTGTCTTTCTTGGCCCTCTGGGTTCCTTTGGTATCATTGCTAGCCCTCCTTCGCTTCCTCCTCCACTTCCTCCTCCTCCTTCTTCTCTTCTTCCGCTTCCTCCTCCACTTCCTCCTCCTCCTTCTCCTCTTCCTCTGCTTCCTCCTCCACTTCCTCCTCCTCCTTCTCCTCTTCCTCTGCTTCCTCCTCCACTTCCTCCTCCTCCTTCTCCTCTTCCCCCGCTTCCTCCTCCACTTCCTCCTCCTCCTTCTCCTCTTCCCCCGCTTCCTCCTCCACTTCCTCCTCCTCCTTCTCCTCTTCTTCCGCTTCCTCCTCCACTTCCTCCTCCTCCTTCTCCTCTTCTTCCGCTTCCTCCTCCACTTCCTCCACTTCCTGCTCCTCCTTCTCCTCTTCCTCTTCCTCTACTTCCTCCTCTCCCTCCTCCCCCCTTCCTCCTCCACTTCTGCCTCCTCTGTTCTCTCCTTTTTCTTTATCCACCTCCTGTTGGTGTAAGAGCCACAGTCTTCCCTTAGAGCAGAAGATCTTAGCCATTGTCACGCCATGGGCCCCTTTGGTGTTCTGATGAAGCCTGTGGACCCCTTTCTCAAAATAATCTTTCCTAATGCATGAAATAGAACACCTCAGATTACAAAAAAGAAACATAAATAATGTTTTATTATATTGATATATTAGGGAGAAACCCTTTTAAATCCTCAATTTGTGATCTAGTAGTATTCGTGCTTTCTTTTAACAAACTTAATAAGATGACTGGCATAGATCCGATAACTTGCACCAGTTTGAGGGAGCGATGTGCATAAACAAGATGTTGCTATGCCTGCAAGCTCTGCAACGTGGTATATAAGTATCCCCGTGTCTCTTGCTGACAGTTGCACCGCTGGTTAGACTCCTCCGGTTTGTTGCTCACTCTCCTAGATGAAAGAAATGCTCCCTTTCAGTGAAAGATGAATGAAAATGAAGATGTAATTCCCCCTCCTCCCCATTCAGGTCTGTATTCTGTCCTCGGATCCTTGTTAAAAATGTTTGCACTAGAGTTCCAAGTGCACTGGAACATTCCCCGGCCTTTCCCGCCTTTGCTGGCTGTGATGAGAGGAGTTCCCGCTCTGCCTCCCGCCTCCGCAGCCGGGCGGTGGCTGACGGGTGCGCCTTGCAGGGCTGTCCCCGCCACCCTTGCCTGAGCACGCCCCACTGTCATTCCTGTCACCGCACCAGCGGTGGGCCTCAGACTCTGGCTCCAGGAAGGAGCTAGGCGCTGTGCCCAAGTGCACTGAGGGATAGGAGATGGATTCTGCCTGTCCTTTAGGATGTCAAACCAGGCCACTGGCTCAGAATGCCATTCCGCTAAAAACAAAGATTGCCCATGAGGAAAACCCAGCTCTCACACTGGTAGACATATATGGGCTGGCTGGACATCGATGCATAATTGTATCTTGTCCCCATTTGGCTTTCTATCAAGACAGAAGATGAATTAGATATTGAGCAAAATTATTGGCTGAGTGAAACATAGATGTTCTGGAAGCCAAAAAAGAATAAAAGAGGTTGACAAAAGCTGTGACTAGGCCATTGGAGAGGGACAGAAGGCATCCTATCAGGGGAAAGGTGATAGGCAGAAAGAAAGGCTCCGTCCCAGAGATACCTTTTGTGGAAGCAAAACAAAGCCCGGGGTGCCTTGGGGGCCCCCTGCGTGGTGGAGTGGAGGAGGCTGTGGGCTGCCTGACACACTTTGTTTACTGTGTCCCACACATTCCTGCCCAGGGCCCCTTCTGCCTTGTCCTTCCCGGGTCCCTGCCTAGAAGAGGATAACGCTAAGGACGCATTTTAGGCTCAGATCCTAAATCCTTCACTTCACATCTGGGGGCTTTCAGGGAGCCCAAGACCTCGGGCGGGCTTTCCTTACCAGCAAAGTAAGAATATAGCAGCTTTCTACTTCAGACAGGTGTGCAGGATTAACCCAGCCTCTCCCGCCCCTCTGACACACCTGGAGTAGAAAGAATGCGGGTTTGGGGCTGGGGCAGGCATACGTGCGTCGATTGTGTCTCTAAACGTCGGTTTCCTTGGCTGTAACATGGGAATAAAAGTATCCACAGTGTAGGTGTGTTGTGGGGATTATATGTGACAAAGAATGTTTACCAGCCAGCACCCCAGCGAGGGACAGGCACTCACTGGTTAAAATGAAGGAAACAATGTGTCCATTGTTAGCCCTCTGTTAGCCTCTGATCTCCCCAGTGGGACCGAGTCCCTTCTGATTTTCCGAGGCACAGATTGGAGGTCGGTGGGCTGACCACCTGTCCCTTCCAGTTCCCCACCCGAAGTCCCCACATTTGGTTCTAAACATTTTTGGTCATCAGAACCCCTAGAAACAGTCGTGCCCTGCCTTCCCTCCCTATGGGTAGCTGGCAGAGCAGAGACTACAGTGGGCTGGGGTGGGGGTGTATGTGTGGGGCACGGACCTCCTGCATTCCCGCCCCAGCCCCACCGCATCCTGCCTGGTGACCTTTTAGTTGGTCTCCTCGTCTGCAGAAGGGGCGGCGATTTCTATGTGCAGAGGTGTGTGGATGAATGGTGTGAGGCCATAAAGTAGCAGGGACCCGCAGGTGCTCAGTTCCGCAGCTAATGGTCCTGCACAGGCCTGTGTAGGGGCTGCTTACATTTTCAGCCAAGGTCCCTTTGTTTCCTGGGTCCCAGCCCTTTTCACAGCCAAAGGCACTTATGTGCACAAGGACCAGCAGCTCTGCCAAACCGTTTAGAAATGGCTTCCTAAACACTCAGTAGTTTTTACTGTCGATATTATTATTTTGATTACCAATAATAGTAACATAGTGGGTGAGAGTACCAACTTCAAAGTGGATTTGAGTAACAGCCCTGATCTAGCTTCAAGAGCTTGGGCAGGTTACTCATCCTAAGTTTTAGGTCCCTCGTCTATAAAATCTGGATAATAACAGTCTCTACCCCACAGGATTTATAGTGGAGAAGAAAGGAGGTAATGCACAAGAACTACGTAAACAGTCTCTCATATTAAGTGCCTAGCACACATGAGCTCTGTCAGGCTTATCATCGTCTTCCCGGTCTCTAACACTTTAGAGACCCCAACAGTAGCGTGCACCATTGTTTTTGTGGCGGAAATGTATGAAAACGTATTCTGGCTACCCTCACCTTCCACAGAGAGTGGGGCTGGAGGCTTGCGCTGGGCTCTTGAAGCTCATTCACAGGAAAGGCCACCGAGGCCAACTGTATACTTGCTCTGGATGGCTGCTGCAAGCCTGCGCTTTACCTTCCCTGTAAATAAGCAGGCCGGAGAAGAGCCTCCTGGGGCCAGTTTCCCCCACCTGCGGCTCCCTTCCACCGGAGCCCTTGCCTTGGATTTGGGGGTCCCCGCAGGGGTCCACGCCACACCCTTCATACGCTGCCTGTAGGGGTTCGCTGAGAAAGGGCAAGGGCTCCCAGGGCAGGGGGAGGGGCGGTGGGGGTCCTGGAGGCAGGTGGGCTACAGCGGCCACTAGGAAGCTCTCCACTGTCACCTGTGTAACCAATACGAAACGTTTACCACGTCCAGGCACTACTCCAAGTGTTTTACGAATATTAAGTCAATTAATCCTGGAAACCACCTTATAAGGTAAATACTATCGTCCTCCCTATGGACTCGGGAGGAAACAAAGGCCCAGAAAGATCCCAGAAGTGGTCCACGGTTCAACCGTGGGTCAGGGGTGAGCTGGGAGTCAGACCCACGCTGCGCTGTGTGCAGTTAGCTATTTTAACAAAGGGAAGGTCACACTTCCTCCCGAGTGCCCTGCGGGAGAAGGACGCTCACAGCCACATCCTGGGGAAGACGTAATACCCAGCAGTGACAGGGGACGGGCCGCATGTCCTGCATCCAGGACTCCAGTGGGATTTCCTTGCAGCTCTCTGCACTGTCCTGTGCCCCACGTTGTCCCTGACTATTGAGCCGCCATTTCTCAAGCCATAAAATGGGGTGATGGCCTTGCCTACCACAAAGGACTGGGGTGAGGATCTGTGAGAGCGTGTGTGTGCCGAGACACGGCGAATGGAGGTGCGTTGTGTCTCTTCAGATGGCAGGGACTCCGTGCCCGGTGTCCCCGAACCCTTCGCTCAGCCACCAGAGCCTGGTTGACTGGAAAGCACCCCCTCCCCCCCCCCCCCCCCCGCCCTTCTCTGCCTGCTCCAGGCCGCGGGCTTGGCCAGAGACACAGAGCACTTGTCTTGGCACAGTCTGCATCCCTTGGAGACGGGTTATTTTCTGCGCCTCTTGGTTCTTAATCCTTCCTCTCTGTCGGACCCCACCCCCTCCAACTGGCTCACCCTTTATCTCTGGAACCCCGACTCCAAACTCTGTGCACCCCCACTTCCTCTGTGCTTTCAATATTCCTTGCTGCTTTACAAGCTGCCCCGGAATGGGGTGGCTAAAATCCTGTTGATCACTGCTCAGGAGTCTGTGGGCAGGAACTTAATAGGGCAGGGTGGGGCTGGCTCGGCTCTGTCCCCCCGTGCTGTCCGCTGGGACCGGAACAGCCCCGGTGGCTTCCTCATCGTCTGCTGCCTTGGCTGGGAGGCTGAGAGGCTGGGCCCAGTGGGACGCAGTGCCACTCTTTGAAGTCTCTGCGTAGACTCTCCATCAGGCCCTCGGGCAGGGCGGGCAGATTTCCTCCGTGGTGGCTTCGGACTCCCCACATCATCAGAGCAGAGCCCCAGGGCAGGCCTTCCTGACAGGTAGGCCTGGAACCGGCAGAACATCTGTCCCACCGCCTTCTGGTGGTTAAACCACATCACAGTGGGGCAACCGGGTCGTGAACATGGGGGGCGGTGGCTCACGGGGACCTTCGGAGACCGGCCTGCAGCTCCCAGTGTCCCGTAACGAAGACAGCTGGTTGAGCCTACACCTGCATTCCTGCATCTAGTCTTCGGGGGAACTTTCTCGGGAGTTTCCACAGTGCGCTTCATTGATACGCTCGTGCTAGTCCAGCTGCCCCTGAAGGTCCTGACGAATGACTGTCTCCGGCCCCCGAGCCAGCAGTCGCAGAAGACCAGATGATCGATAGCGTCTGCCTTGGGTGCTCGGGCCCGGAAGGCCTCCCCTGCTCGCTGTCAGCGTTGAGATGGGCTTGCTCTGAGCGAGAGCAAGGGGCAGCAAGTGACGGGGGCCAGTCAATAACTGTTTCTTTTTTCCTGTCACTAAAGCCTGTTCCTCATAAACCCAGGGGAGAGTGCTAGTGGAGCTCAGCTGCCCTGCTCCTCCTCCTGCACAGCCCAGGCCCAGCTGCTCGAAGGCTCCCTGGGTGCACCGCAGAATGTGGACACCCAGCCAGTGAAGGGCCTGTGTGGGCCGGAACACCCTGTCTTTTGAGAGGATGGGCTAGGCGGGGGCAGATCTGGGACAGGCCAGCGGCGGGGGGGTGGGTGTCCAGAGAAGAAGGGCCAAGGAGGCAATGCACTGCCTCCCCCGCCCCCCAGTGTTTCCCAGACAGCACTCCTGGTGACACCAGCCCCGAGCAGGCGCAGAGGTACTACTTTCTCCAAAAAGTGCTCTCCCACGTTGAATGCAGGACAAGCCTACATTCTAATGCTTTTCTTACAGCAGATCCGTGCATCGGCACAGCAAAGGCTCTTAGAAGGCCTGTGGTAAAGGAACGTGTCTAACTCTGCTCAGACAAGTACTTCCAGACTTAATAGATCTTTCTTTTCTTCTTCGGGATTGGATTCAAGAGGAGCCTTCCGAGGAGCATACTTTGCAAGGGCTTCCCCGGGAAGCCAGTGAAAGGCAGTCTTCAGGTGCAGAGGGAGGAGCTAGACCCTGGACAGGAGGAGAGTCTGGACAATGTGGGTCCTAGAGTGCATGGGTGGGGCAGGAGCCGGGGTGTGGCCCAAAAACTGAGGCTAGGAGGGCCCATGGCCTCATTTCCTGCCTGCTGGGGTGGCCAGCTAGGAGTGGAGTGCGGAGCTGTTTCGAGCGGGCTCTGTTGCCCCCGTGAGTGTGGTCCTGGGCGGGGCGGGCAGCTTCTTGACCCAGACCCCCACGCTGTGGCCCTGCATGGCCCTGGATGGCCACGTTTGCCAGGTGTAGGCCGACAGATATAGCGGAGGGGCAGGGCTTCCTGTATTGTGTCTAATTTATGGAGCAGTGCATTGGAAATTGGGTCTTGTTAGCATCTGATGGGGAAAGAAAAAAAAAGTAAGAGAATTCATGAGAGGGAAAATGGTTATTCAACTTTTCCAAATCCTCTCTGCTAGAATGGCAAAATGAGCTTAACATACATATTTAATGTGATTTTTTTCTTCCTTATAAAAACACCTAACCTATATTTGTATTAAATCAAGAAGTTCTTGAAAGGTAGCTGGTTTAATTGCATCTTTTAAAAAATCCCAAGACTTTTTTTATCTTGCAAATGTGATGTAATAATCCTTTCACTGCCTACCTTCTGCTGAGAGGTTCAGACGAAAATAGGGTGTGTAAGGATTCTGTAAACTGTAAAATGCTACAACATGTCTGTGATCTATTGATGGCCTTTGTCATGGACTGAATGTTTGTGTCCTCCCAATATTCACGGTAGAAGCCCCACTCTCTGGTGAGCCTGTATTTGGAGATAGGGCCCATGATGAGGTGATAAAGGTTAAATGATGTCATAAGGGCAGGATCCTAATCTGAGAGGGCTCGTGCCCTTATAAGAAGAAGAAGAAACACCAGAGATCTCCTCTCCGTGTGCATGCAGAGCAAAGCCATGCGAGGATGTGGTGAGAAGGTGGCCGTCTACAAGCCAGGAAGAGAACTCTCACCAGGAGCCAAATCGGCCAGCGCCTTGATCTTGGATTTCCCAGCCTCCAAAACTGTGGAACAGAAATTTCTGTTGTTTTGGCCACCCAGTCTATGGTATCGGGCTGTTGCAGCCTGAGCTGACTGCCATCCTTTCAAAAGAAAATTTCCTTGTGAACCTTGGCTAGGGCTGTCGACATCTGTCAGTGAAGAGCAAAACCATCATTCCAGTAGGGTCTGGAAAACCCAAAGGCAGTGGAGCATGACTGAAAGACCCATAGAATTGAGTTGATCACACACCAGCTCATCTGTGGTGCTAGTACCCTCTCAGCCTCTGGTTGGGAAAGCTTGGTTTGTTTTCCAGATGCATGATGTTATGTGTGAGAAGATGTTATGGAACCTGCTTTTCAAAATCACAAAGGAGTGAAGATTAGATGTTGGCCCGGAAGTATCTACACGTGGATTGTGACTTAGCAAAAGAACATCTTTGGCCGAAGTTCATTGGCCATTTTTACTGTCACTCGCTGAGGCCCTTGGTTGGTAGCTTTATTAATAATTACTGGTAATTTTTTGACATCTACTATAAGCCTGACAGAGTGTTGGCACTTTTATATATCCGATCTTAAGTATAATCAAATCTTCCCCCACAATACCATTTATGAAGTGAATTTGCCTAAATATTCAAATCTAAGCTCTGGATCCAATGACTATATTTGAGCATCTAACTTCCTACATGGATGTGCCCGTGTTCCAGGCACAGATTAAAACCATTTTCGAAGGTATACAGGGCAGAACTGGGTTTAGATACTGGCTGTCTCTGATTCTGGAATGAAATCAAGCATCTGTGGGTTAGAAGGGTACTTATGGGGCATAGGTACTAAGTTTCTAGTCACTGGAGTATACAGTTTATCAAGGTAGACCCAAATGGGAATATACGCTTTTTAACTTAAAATTTTTTACTTTTTGGATAAATGGAAAGCCTTTGAGCAACGACAGTGCTTACATTCTAGGCCTTCAAGTATATACGTGCAGTTCCTGCCTCTATTCTTCCCAAAGGCAACAACCTCCAACCCTTGCAACTACTTCTGGTATTTATCATCATGTTTCTAAATACCAACATATTTATTTTTCTATTTATTTTTATTTATTTTTGTTAAGCAGAACACAGATACAGAAAACTATATAAAACAAATGTATGGCATAATGAACTACCAGAAGAGGAATTCCAAGGGCATCTGGCTGGCTCAGTCGGTACAGCATGCAACTCTTGATCTTGGGGTCATGAGTTTGTGCCCTACACCAAGTGTGGAGGTTACTTAAAAGAAGAGACATCTAGGGGCGCCTGGGTGGCTCAGTCGTTAAGCGTCTGCCTTCGGCTCAGGTCATGATCCCGGGGTCCTGGGATCGAGCCCCGCGTCGGGCTCCCTGCTCAGTGGGAAGCCTGCTTCTCCCTCTTCCACTCCCCCTGCTTGTGTTCCCTCTCTCGCTGTTTCTGTCAAATAAATAAAATAAAATCTTAAAAAAAAAAAGAGAGAGACATCTAGACTAGGAGCTCCCTTGTAACCACCTCCCTTGTCAAGAGATAAGGAATCACTCTCCATTCACCCCATAAGCCCACGGCCAAACACGGCCCCGTTTTTCCACCCAAACTAGTCACTATCCTAACCATTATGGTGTTCACTTCTTAAATTTTTTAATAGTTTTATCACCCAAGTGTTTACTTTGTGAAGGTGCCATATATATATATATATATATATATATATATATATATTTGTTGTTATTGAGAGAGAGAGACATGGAGAGCATGAGCAAGGGAGGGGCTGAGGGAGAGGGAGAGAGAACCTTAAGCAGGCTCCATGCCCGTCATGACCTGAGCCGAAATCAAGTCAGATGCTTAACCCACTGAGCCACCCGGATGCCCCAAAGGTGCTATATTTTTAAGTCTCCTTTAATCTATAGGCCCCTGAATTATGTCCACCCCTGCCCTCAAATTCACGTGTTGAAGTCCTAACCTCCAGTACTTCAGAAAGTGACTGTATTTGGAGCTGGGCTCCTTAAAGCACCGGTTCAGTTGGAATGAGGTCATTGGAGGGGGGTGGGGGTCAATCCAATGGAGCTGTGTCCTTCTAAGAAGAGATTAGGACTCAGATGCAGGGCAGGATGGATGGAAGAAACCAACACCCCGATCTTGGCATTTTTCTAATTTTGTGCTCTGAGAGGTCCCTCTTCTATTTCTGTGAAAGTAGACTTACTACTTTCTAAGCATTCCTGGCCTGTTCTCCTTCCCCAGGTGGATCTAGACCCGAGCTTTTTCCTTTCCCTTTACTGTCCTGCTCAACGTGGGTCGTGTTCCCAGCACTTTCCCTCAGTGTGGCGCTTTGTCCTGGAAAGAAACCTCGGCTGATGGATCCTGGGAATTCCCGGGGCCAGGCCCCATCCCCTTCAGAGCGCGCGGGGGGCACCACGGACTCACCGGCTACCGGGGTGTGCAAGCCCCTGGCCGTTCTGGCTGTTGCCGCCCGGGCGCCCCGCGCTCTCTCGTGAGTCCTTGCGGGTCGTGTTCTAGTTCTTGCTTCTACCGAGCCCCCGCTTCCCTGTGCGCAGGTGCCCACAGCCTGCCAGCTTCGGAGCCACGAGTGCTCGGTCGCCACCCACTCATCACCCGGGAGATCACGGGCGCCTCTTGCCCGCTGGTTTCGTGGAGGTCGGGCATGGGCTTTAGTTTTCGCAGCCTTGGTGGCTCTCGGTGGTTTTTAGAGGGGCGATTTAGAGAGATTGGAAAAACACTGACCTCACTGCCATCTTCCCAGCGTCCTGGGCTGTATCCAGTGGTTTGACATTCTGAGCCATCCCCTGTTGACTCTGAGGATAGCGGGCGGGGGACTGGGCTTCTGGACCCCAGTGCCCACTCACACTCCCCCCCTCACCCTCCCCTTGTAGTTACTTCCCAACAAGGCAGTGTTGATTACTCTTTCTATGCTCCAGTAATATATTATGCTGGTGGTTCTCTTCTTACACACATTTTTGTTTTGCTTTGTTTTCCCCTGGAAATGATTCTGGGATTCAGGGATTATTAATTGTATTGTATTTTCGTTTCTGTTTCCTTCAGGTTTTTTTTTTTTTAATTTTTTTATTTTTAAAATGTTGGCCCCTGTCTTTCATGCTCAGGGCTTTCCTCAAATTTCCGTTTATTTCAGGTTGTCTGTGCATATTTGAGAGTGACCTTGAAAGGGAAATGGACTTTTCTCTGGGTATTTGTGTTGCGGAGAGGGCTTGTCTACAGGTGGAGCTGTTGGAAACTCACCTTTTCAATGGGGGTGCGCTGACTGTCACTAAGGTTTGGTTTTCCCTCCAGCTGACCACATTTCCCGGAAACGTACCTTCCAATCTCCTTTCCTCGGACAGAGAGAGGGATCAGAGGGTTCTACTGTCTGGTGTGTAGACTCGTGGAATGCCACTGTTTCAGGTCTGACTCCCTCACTCGGGCAAGCAGGCTGTAACGTCTCTGGTTCAGTTTCTCCTGAACTAACATGGTCTTTGTTCTTGCTGTCCACCTTTGTGCATGTACTTATTTATTTATTTTTAAAGATTTTATTTATTTATTTGAGAGAGTGAGGAAGAGAGAGAGAGTGTGAGTGAGAGAGAGAGCACGAGCAGGGGAAGGGGCAGAGGGAGAGGGAGAAGCAGACGTGGGGCTCGATCCCAGGACGCAGAGAACATGATCTGAGCCGAAGGCAGACTCTTAACTGATGGAGCCATCCAGGTGCCCCCATCTTTGTGTGTTTATATATGAATGTCTTACGTGTATGACTCCCAGTCAGTGTAGTAAGTGTTAGTACAGCCTAGTTTTATCTCTGTTTTAAGAACAGTTAGAAAGAGCAGCTCTGGTATTTTCTTCCCATACCCCGGTGAATGATCCTGCGTACCACTCCTCTGGGGCTTGGGCATCTGGTCAAAGAAGAAATGCTTGGAAGGGGAGCGCTCTCAGAGTGAGGTGTGTCAGCTGCCCTCGCTGTGTAGGACTTCCGGACTTCTCTCCTTGTCCTCTGCCTTATGCCACTCCCCTGCCTTCAGGTGACGGTGACTCCTTGTCCTGAGCTCCCGGGCGCCTCCCTGTAGATACAGCCCTTGTGTGAAGCTTCCCTCCTCCAGCTTCTGAAATTAATTGGCTTCTCTTATTTCCAGTGCTTTCCTGGCCTCGTCCTTTTGTCTCTGTGGATTCACACTTTTAACGTTATTTCACTGTCATTCTAGTGACCTTTGGAGGGGAAAGGGATTAATACATGTGCTCCCTCTGCCAGAAATTCCTCTTACCAATTAACATAAACAGAGAAGCATTTAATATTTAAACAGCTTAAGTGTTTAAAAACCTGACGTTCACATAGCACCGCTTATTTCCAAATTACTTTCAGACGTAGTTCTTTACATTAGAGGATGCCGTGAAATAAGTAGCAGAGAGATGGGCACCCTCGGCTACGAGGGGCAGGCCTCCTGAGCCTCCCAGTAGTCCTGGGATGCAGCTGGGGGACCGGGTCACACTAATACACATGACGCCCGTACGTGTTAGTGTGACCCCACCCCCCCACTTGTCATTGTGTAATGTATATGTTTAATCTCGTATACTGGCCATGCACTCAGGGAACATTCTGTACTCTAAGAACTGTAATTGTGTGAAATTCAAGCACATTATCATGTATTGACAGGCACTAAAGACTTAATATACAGAGGGGACTCCATTTTACAAGAGCAGAGGCTTTTAGAGATGAAAACATGACCATTCTAATGCATTTTTAATGGTCTATTTCTGGACATTAGCCAAAATTTGCATCTTTAGCAGTAACAGATTTGCCACGCAGGTCAATTCCACCCTTAAGAGTTCCAAAGATCTGAACTCGACACCAACTGTTTCCTTTATTTCCTCATGATGAATGGATTCTCCCGTTGGTGAGTTCTGAAGCCTGTGTGGAGGGGTGTTTACTAGGTCTTAGTTGATTAGATTGCTTTAGTCAGCAATCACTTTGCTGCTTTGACATTGACTTAAAAATTCTTTCTCAGACACTGACTGAAAAGCAATGCCTGCCTCCTTCATGCTCATTGTTCATTGGTTATATTTTCAGCCTGACACATTGCAGGCAACCGGTTATGGCTTTCAAAACTATGAACTCCACGTAGGTATAAGCTTGTCTTCTGCCTTTCGGTAGCTTCTGGGGAAACTGGTAGTATCTTAGTGCTTGTCCTAGGTTAGGTCCAGCCAGGTTCCCTGCCTCCATAAGCATCACCTTTCCTCTCTCTCCCTGAGCTCACCCTCCCAATGGGACCACTCAACCTTTCCTGGACCAAATAGTTTTAGAGATTAGAAGGATGTAAGTAAGTCTTTATCTGTTTTCTTGGGATTGACGTCAAGTCCTTGTTGAGTCAATAAAGGAAAGCAGGATGATGTCGTGAAAAGAACACAGGGTTTTGGGATAGATAAACTTGGGTGGGTATCCCATACCCATCCTTACAAGCGGTATGAGCTTAGATAAGGCATTTACCTTGTCTGAGCCTCAGTGTACTCAAAAAGTGAGAACAAGTACACCCTCACTGCTGAGTTGGCAAAAAATTAAATGAGATAAGTTGAGAATTCCTAGCATACAATTTCATGTAAAGTTATACGCAAATAATGGATCATGGAACACTACATCAAAAACTAAAGAGGTAATGTATGGTGATTAACATAACCTAATAATAAAAAAAAAAAGTTAAACATACACTTACCATATGACTCAGCAATTTGACTTGTTGGAAGCTACCCAAGAGAAATAAAAGCATATGTTGCACAAAGACTTATACAAAAATATTGATAAGAATTTTGTTAATGATAGCTTCAACTGGAAACAACCCAAAAGTCCATCAATGGGCAAGCAAACAAATTATGATATATTCATACAGTGAAATTCTACTCAGCAACAAAAAGGATGAACTGTTGAGACATGCATCATTATGGATGATTCTCAGAAACCATTTTGCGGAGAGAAGGGACCAGACACAAAAGACTGCATTCTGTGAGATGCTGTATGATGCTCTAGGGAAGACAAGTCTAATCGATAGTGATAGAAAGCAGATCAACAGTAACCTGGGGCCGGAGGTGAGGACTTTGTGGGAATGAACTGGGAAGGGGCACAAAAGAATCTCTGGGCAAGAGAAATGGTCCCATATCTTGACTGTGGAGGGAGTTACACTGGTGTACACCTTAGTCAAAATTCACCAAACTGTACACTTAGAATGTGTGCATTTCATTGTATGTAAATGATACCTTAATAAAGTAGGTTTTTAAAACTGTCCGGCCCCGTGCCTAACATTGTAGTAAGTGCTCAAGAAGCATTGCTTCCCTGGTCTCTTTGGTTTGTACTCAGGGAAGACAACACAGTGTGGTCCATGCTCTTGGACTCACGGTCCTGTGCGTGGCACAGAAGAGATACTTTCGGTGCCCGTCCCACGGTCCTCTGACCTTTCAGTACATAACTCTCAGTCCACTGGGGCTATTGTAACAGAATACCATAGACTGGGGGGATTAAGCAATGGAAATTTATTTTCTCACGGTTCTGAAGGCTAGACAGTCCACGGTCAAGTTTCCTGCCTATTCATTTTCTGGCGAGTGCACATGGCCGCCTTCTTGCTGTGTCTCACATGGCTTTTCCTTACTGCATGCACTTGGAGAGAGCGAGCTCTCTCTCTCCCTCTCCTTTTGCCACCAATCCTACTGGATTAAGATCCCATCCTTATGACCTCATTTAACCTTAATTACCCCCTAAATACCTTCTTCCATATACAGACACATTAGGGGTTAAGGCTTCAACATATGAATTTGGAGGTGGCGGGGTTGGGGGGGGTGGACACAGAGCCTACCCTGTGTCTGAATTTTTCCCCCTGGAATTACAGAATGAGGCTCTCCCTGCATGTGGCAGGTTAGATATGCTGGGGAGTAGTCGCTGGGGGCAGCCCTCAAGTAAGTACTTCTGGAAATTGGTGTGTAAATACCACAGCTATCTTGCCCCTTAGGTGGGTAATTTGGAGAGATGTGTTTTACACCATTTCTCCAAGTTTTCTCTTGGGATAAAGCACCAGTCACCTACTGGTAACTGGCTGGATTGTTGACCACCCTTCCTTCCTGTATCATTAGGCTGCTCCCATTCCAATGTTCCCTCTATTTGCCAAGTAAAACATTTGTACTTGAACCCTTATCTCAGGGCCTGAATCTGGGAGAATTTGAAAAACAGTGGTACGTGTTTGTACAGGCAACTGTAACTCAATGCAGACTGGGAAAAAAAAATGGTCCAAGAAATGTTCAAACATCAAGCCATGGGAGGAGGGACGGATTGTGGAAAAGAAAGTGATTCTGACACAGGGAAGAGGTGGAGTTTGAACTGGGCTTTGAAGGGCGCATACAGCTTTGACAGGGAATTCTCAGGGGACCCAGAGAGAAAAGGGAGGGAGGGAGAGGGAGGAAGAGAGGGAAGGAGAGAAGGAAGCAGAGGAAGTCGGGATTGAATTTAACATTCGCTGACTAAGAGTCAGGCATAGAGAAGTGACTGAGACCCAGTTCTTGTTCTCAAGGACATCGTGGTCTAGTGGGGAAATGAGATTTTTTTTTTAAAGATTTTATTTATTTATTCATGAGAGACAGAGAGATAGAGGCAGAGGGAGAAGCAGCCTCCCAAGGAGCAGGGAGCCTGATGCGGGACTCGATCCCAGGACGCTGAGATCATGACCTGAGCCGAAGGCAGATGCTTAACCATCTGAGCCACCCAGGCGCCCCGGGAAATGAGATGATTAATAGATCAAGCATTTGTCACATTGCCCTGTGATTCGATGCATCATTTCCCAGGTGTTGTGGGTTCCAGAGGTTTTCTAGTGTCAGGTGTCCTCAGAGAGCCCTCAGTGTGGTGCTCCCTCCCACCGCAGCTCCAACAAGAGGAGAACTTGAGGTTTTGAAGAACTCTCCTCAGGCACAGCTCCAAAATTCTGAACAGAGTCCACCGTCTTGTTTTAATGGC
Organism: Callorhinus ursinus; assembly: GCF_003265705.2. Taxonomy (NCBI): domain Eukaryota; kingdom Metazoa; phylum Chordata; class Mammalia; order Carnivora; family Otariidae; genus Callorhinus; species Callorhinus ursinus. Next base: position 11,822,946 of record NW_027397072.1, on the reverse strand, counting down.
TTTGGCTAAATTCATGTTCAGTGCTTGATTTAGAGCTTGCAGTGTTAATATTTTGTACATCGGACCAATTCTCTGGTGATTTTAATATTTCATTTATCGACTGATTTAACTTTTAATAGTATCCAAAGCCATCGCATTAGATTACAGTGCTGAAAGACTGCCGTTGTAATAGCTATCCCGTTGTTCGAGTAAATTCAATTTGGACAGATGTAGCCCAAGGCAAAAGGCAATCGTAATCCGTGAAATATTTTGCTAACTTTTATTCCAAACAAGTCCTAGCCTTTTCTGTGTGCATGACTTGGACATGATTGACAAATCTCTGAAGATCTTGGAGGACGAGGGGAGAAATATCATCTGAACATGACCGATGGTCATTGTCACGTCACACTGTATGTGTGTGCTGTGTCCCTGTTACAGCCATATTTGGGGACATCTTAAATGATTGCGGTTGTACCTCATTAATCTCTGACTTCCTAGTACCTTGCAAAGTTTTGATACAAGGTAGAGACTAATTAAATGTTTGCATTAAACTAGATCTGAATTTTTGTGTCCGGGTGCCAGAGAATTCTGTCCTTGGTCCTGAACTGTTGACCGGTTTTTAAATGAGGTCTTTAAAGGAGCCATAGGGGACATCTCTGACCCTCTCCTGGTAGAAAGCGGGGAGGGACCATACAAACATTGGGTGGCTGAGTCAGTACCATATCAAAAAGATGTTGCTATTCTGAGATATCCTCGATGAAATTAAAGTGTAGCAGATAAATGGTCCCGTTAACATTGTTTGCTCCTGGAAAGTGAAGACTGTCTTTTCTTCCTGTATGTCAGAGTGTAGCAGAGTGCTGCGTGCAGGTCAGATGGACAATAAATGATTCTGGAATTAATACATAATTACAAGTCCTACATTCCATCCAAAAGGTAGTTTCTCATAAGTACACAATGGGGGAGATAGAAAGGCATGACATAACTGCTGCACAAATGAAAACCATTATGATCTGGAGTTGCGAATCAGTTTAATAATAATAAACTGATATGGTCCTCAAAACAGCTACCTTTTCTTTTGGGCGCGTGATGTATGTACATCAAATAGACCCTGGACGTGACAGTTCTGCTCTGATCAGACCATGACTGTCCCTCTTCCTTCAGTTCTGGGACCTGTATCGGGCTCCCTGAATGAAACTCTTGAAAGAAAACTCTCAGGTGTGGGGCTCCTGGGTGGCTCAGTTGGTTAAGCATCTGCCTTCAGCTCAAGTCATGATCCTGGGGTCTTGGGATCAAGCCCCGCATCGGGCTCTCTGCTCAGCAGGGAGCCTGCTTCTCCCTCTAGCTCTCCCTCCCTGTCTCTGTCAAAAAGATAAATAAAATCTTAAAAAAAAAAAAAAAGAAAGCTCTCGGGTGAAAAACTACAGCTTCTCTGGAGATATAGAAACATTATTTTGATTAATCATTTAATCTAAAAACATTTATTTAGCAGCTTTTCTGTGCCAGAAACCCAATGACACAAAGGAATGTAAAGACATGGTCCTTCTTCCCAAGGAGCTTTCAAGAGAATCATGGGGTAAGATAAAGGAGTATTATACAAAGTGAAGACAGGAAAAATCTAGGACAGCGAAGGGCAAAGATTAAGTGCCTAATGTATGCCTTTTGAATGAATAGAATAAAACTTCTCAAACTTTTTAAGAATCACCTGCCAGGGAATCAGGAGGTTTAGGAATCTGGATTTTAAGATCTTCCTCAGGTGCTAGTGCTGAGTTGAACTGGACCTCACTTTTAGGGTGACACATGGATTAAGTTTTTCAGAAAGAAGCTTGACATGTGTAAGTCAGGGTACCCCCAAGAAACAGAACTGACAGGATATTCATGCATATATTTATTGTGAGGAATTGGCCCATGAGACTGTGGAGGCTGAGAAGTCTCACCATCTGCTGACAGTGAGCTGGAGCCCTGGGAAGCCAGTAATGTAATTCTAGTCCAAAGGCCTGAGAACCAGGGGAGCTGATGGTGTAAATCCCAGTGCAAGGGCAGGAGAAGACTAATCCCCCAGCTCAAGCAGACAGACAGGAAGGGAAGGGATCCTCCCTTCCTCTGCCTCTATTTCTATTGAGGCCGTCGGTGGATTGACTGAGGCTCACTCCCACTGGGGAAGGCCATCTTCTTTCCCGAGTCCACCGACTCAAGTGCTAATCTCATCTGGGAACACCCTCATAGACACGCTCAGGAATAATGTTTAATCTGGACACCCCATGACCCAGTCAGGTTGACACATAAAATTAACCATCACAGTCCGTGAGGGGGGCACAGGGACACCCTAGACTCACCGATAGCAGGACTGAAGGTTTGGAGGGAGGTTTAAAAGTATGGCTGTGTTGGGAGCAGACATATGTGAGACTGATTTTCTTCCTCCTTACCCGTGATCAGGGTGATTGTTTTGCCTGGCCGGATGGTTGGCTGGCTGGGCAAGCCATTCCTCCCTTCCTTCCTTTACCTTCCTATCCTTCCCTTTCCCTTTCCCTTCCCCTTCTTTCTTCCCTCCCAATATTCCTTCCTTCCTTCCTCCCTCTCTCCCTTTTTCCCTCCCTCCCTCCCTCCCTCCCTCCCTCCTACCTCCTCAGTGCTTCACATGTAACGCTCCAAAAGCTATAAACCCTACAAATAGGACCACCTTCCCAAGTAGCCTGATTGACTTTTGGTTCAAGACCTTTGGATTATCGGGCTAGAGCAGAGGTCCAGACAAGTGTAGAGACAAGGAAGACACTTTGGAGTGTGTCACTGCATTATACTTCTGCTGTTTCGAACTATTCCAGATTAGTCTGAGGTGAAAACAAAAAATTAGCCTTGGTGGAGGGAGGGAACAGAGAGCTATCCTGGGGTAGTTACAACCCATAATTGAGCCAACGTATTCTCAAATGTTGGAGGGAGCTGTGCTAAGAGCAGTGGAAGCCCATTTCAAGTCTCTTGGCTTCAGGACGGGCTTACCAATCCTCTCCCTCTTCATCAAGCCTGTGAGAGCCCATATCCTAGACACCGTGGAGTTGCAAATCTGAGTAAGAGGGCTGCCCTCCAGGAGCTCACTGTCGGGTAGGGGAATTCAGGTAAGAGCAGAAATAACTGCATCATAAGGTGGAAAGTGCTCAGGATGGCCCAGGACCCAACACTCCTTAAATACTGTTAAATGACTATACGGGGTACAACTTGATTCCCCATCCCCCACATGCTGAGTACTAGGGATGGGAGCACACCAGCATGTGTGGAGAGTGTCTGTTGTTCATGGATGCTGTCCTGGACCACTTGCCTGGATCAGCCCATGACCTTGATGCTCATCATGGCCTTCTTGATTTTGAACTTGCATCTTCTCTCATGATTTCGAGTTTTTATTTCATGTCATCTTGGGTAATTACCCTTAGGACACCTGGGATCCTCTTCCCTCAGAAGTGCCCTAACTAACAGTTAGGACATACTTGTGCTGCTGGACAAGGTGGTGGAAGGAAGCAGAACTCACCACCAACTCATGGCTTAGAGAAAGCATCATGGAAGGGACATTTGAGATGGGTCTTGAAGGGCAGGTCACCCCACCTTGTAAGAGCATGAGACATGGTCCCCAAGCCATGCAGAGACATCACCTGGGAGGGCAGGGGGCAACTCCCCCAATCTCTACACTCAGAGATGAATGGTATACTAGGATGAGTCGCTGAAGATTGAGGTCCCCCCTTCCCCAACGTGGTTCTTCTCCTACCCTCTCTCATCTTGCAGGGAAATGGGTTTCTACAAGGATTCTGTCTTACAAAATCCTTATTTTTCTTGCTACCTTTTTTTTTTTTGCTGCATTGGAATTAATGATATTTCAAAGTAAGTGTGAAGACTGAATGCGCTTAATTATTTTAGAAATTTTAACATTAGATGATACAGCAAGGTAGCCAAGTTCTAATTTCAGTTTTAAAAAAAGACTTGGCTTTAATGGCTGTCAGAGTTGAAAAGTATTCCTCACAAAGAGGCATCCGTCCACATGGAAGAAGGGCGTCCTGAAGAAGCCACAGTAGACGATGGCTGTGTTTACTAAATCGTGATTCTCATTTTTCAATGCCATCCCCCAATTATGCAAAGGTTTTTGTTGAAATTGGGCTAGTAAATTTCCATCTTCCTGGTGTCAGGCACTTATTCTTGCAAACTAATTGGGAGATATTTCATTTTTACATTTTTAAACGAATGGGTCCAAAACCCATTGAAACTTCATTTGGAAGATTCTAAGCAGGCTACAGACTTCTGTTTAAAGTGTGCATATGTGAATATTATTATAGTTGATAATCAAGTATATTGGCAAGAAAATCACATAGGATTGGGAACGTTTTCAAAAATGCTTTGGTACATCTGACTTTCCTTAGAAAAACTGCTACTTCATCACTCACTCTTTACCTCGAAGGGTCAGATTAAATGTGTTTATTTTTTAAAAAAATATCTATCTACCTGTGGCACGCTGCTGAAAGCCACTTATACATCACAGAAAAGGTTACCAAATTTGACACCCTGTCTCTCGGTAAAGGAAAAATGCATAACCCATCTTCTAGTTCAATAAGTATTTCAAGTACACTGTGTGTCCCAGAGAAGTTCATGGTTCTATCTTTTATCGTTGTGGAGATTTGTGCAAATTCAACTATGCAAATATCCTTTTCCTTTTTTATATTATCTCATCAGTGGTGTTCTGTGGCGCTATGTGCACCTCTCGCTCTTATATTTCTTTGCTGCGATAGCCTGCTGATACATGCTGCTGTGAATGCATTCCGTGTGTGATGCAACCTCTGTCACCTCACTCTGGAATTGTTTTTCAATTCTACTGGTTATGTTTCTGTAGTGTTCCTGTAAAACACAGTTACTATTACAGAATTGATTGTTGAGACTGTATCTTCTCCAGCACAACTTTCTGCTCATGGCTTATATAAAGCAGTTCTTCACATGTGTCATCCCAGGTCACTACATCAGGGCCCCAGAATGGGCACTGCATAATGTCAGGGGCACACATCACAGAGACTACAATGTGTATGATGCCTTCTGGATTGTGCAGTGCACAACCTGCACAACTGTATGAGGCCCTGGAATAAAACAAATCCAAATCCATAAAACAGGACATGATGGGGACATTTGCACTTTAATCCCACTGCCTGGAAAGACACTGATATTCTATAATGTGTTCTAATGTCATTTTCCCCAAATTTTACTACACAAAAAAATGTATGTCTCTTCCAAAACTATTTCTGACATAGAATGCAATTTAATTTATCACCATATTGCCATATTGTAGCTATGTGTAATTTTGGCCATGCTAATGTGGCAGAAAGAACAAGAGATTTTTAAAAATTCCACATTCTGAATGCTTTGTACCTTTAAAGCCAAACATACGTATGTTAAGCGTTTATCGACTATCTTTATAATAATGGCCGCACATTCACATCTCACCCCTATCCTCATTTCAGGCTCCACTTCTGTAATGTTCCTCCTCCTTTCCTTCCACATCTTTCTCCCAGGCTCACCCTCAATGAGGATAGTTTCCTTGGTTTGCTATGTGTTGGCATGGTAATAAATAGATTCCAGGAAGGTCATAAACAGCAAGTTCTCGTGGTGGGTGAGGTGGCTGATGACCTATACGAGGCAGGACAAGAGCTCAGGGGATACACTCTCAGACTGAGCCGCAGACCCACTGATGCAAACACAGCCCCTCTCTGCACCTTCCCCGCTCTGCTCACCGTTCCTGAGTGTCTCAGATTCTTGGTGGCTTGGCATCTTCCCATCTGTGGGGGCGGGGGCAGACAATCCTTGGTCTCAGAGACTGAGGGTCCCCCATGGGAAGTTGGAGATGCCTGAGAAGCACTGGGAGGGCCTCAGAGGAAGGGTGCCTGTGAGGAAGGACTGCTTCTGAGCATCCAGCAACACCAAAGCTCTTGCTGGGCTTTCTCCTTTTTTATTTGTTTTGCAGAGAGTTTTTCTGTGGCCAGAGAATGGCCTCCATGAGGGCCACTCCTGATTGTACTGGGAGCCCAAGAGGCTGGGTCTGGACGTCAGCTGTGGCTTTGACTCACAGCAGGAAGGCAGGAAGGGCTGTTAATGACCTAATTTGTCTTTGTCTCCGTCTGATCGGCTGGTCAATGAGGGAGCCATATTGCATCTTGTGTTAAAGGGCCAGTTGATCTGGAAAAAGCAAAGTCACAAACGTGGGGCTTGGAAACGGGCTTTGAGTTGAGGGCAACTGTCTGTATCATATGTCTGAGCTGAGCTGTGGTGGTTGTGTGTTGAAACGAAGCATCTCAGGAAAGGCTGGTGGGACAGAACTGATAGGGTCTAAGGAAGAGGCCACAAGCTCGGGGTATTGATAGGCCTCTTGGCATCCGGCCCAGGTGCCTTCAGTCCAGACCAGAGCTGCCTCCAGTGGGAGATGCACGTGCTACGCCCCCTCGAGTCTCACTGGGCACGTGCATGTGCCGGACCAGGGCGACTCCAGGTGCCCGGGGAGCCTGGCCAGTCCTCCCCTGCTCTTCCCCTAGGACAGCCTGCTGAGGGGCCTCAAAGTGTCAGACACTGTGATCTTTCTGCCCTCTGATGGCTGTGGGGGTGAAGAAGGCAGTCAGATGGGAAGAACCAACCATGCGTAGTGTCAAGCTTTCTAGGGAAGTTTTTTCCATGTCAGGGCCTGGGGGAGGTGACCAGAGAGCCTGGGACTGAACAACGGGGCATGATCATCGGGCGGAGTGAGAGGGGTATTAATGTGCACAGGGAAGGTCCTCCTCCCTCCATGCCTCCAGGTGGGGAGGGTGGGGGGGTGGAGGCGGTGAGGGGGTGCGGTGGGAGAGCGGGCTGGCTGGGAGAGGGGATGGGGCAGGGCTCCTTCCGGCCTGTTCACACACAGCTGGAAAATCGGATGGTCAGAGGCTGGGTGCCTGGCTCCCAATCAGACTGGAGCCAGGAGATGACAGTTTTAAAAAAGAAACTTTCAGGGCAAATATTCATTTACCTTTGCTGGATCTTCTAAATCCCCTTCTCCAGGTCTTGTGGCATTTGATAGTTTCAGGATCAACTTTTCAAAAACATGTCTAAAAATGACTGGAGAAACATAAGGAACAAATTTTAGTTTTAACTTCAAGGCACTTGTTTACAAAAGAAAAAAATACCCTGTCTACTTTTATCTTGAGTAAAAATACTCAAATACTTTTTCAGAGAAGGAAAAAAAAAACCTTAGAAATGTGCTCATTGTTGAAAATTATGAGCATATGGAAAAGTTAAAAGAAGAAAAAATAATTCTACTTCCTAAAAGCGGAGACAACTATAAACATTTTAACATTGCCTTTGTGGTCTTTAAAAAAAAAATCTCATTTTAAAAACATAGTTGAAGTGATATTGTAGACAGTTCTGCATTTTGCCATTTTTTTTCATATTATAGCGTAAACGCCTTTTCACTTTACTAAAACCCTTTGTAAAACAGATTTAATGGCCTCATAATATCCTGACAAAAAGGAAGTACTGTGTATCTGTCAGGGCCTGGCAAGAAATAGAAACCACTCTAAGTATTTTAATAGAAAGAATTTTCAGGAGGCAATTGGTTGTTACACAGGTGAAGGAAGAAGTGGGAAGCCAAAGCCAAGCAGAAAATCCAGGGGGTGACCCAGAGCTTAGCAACAGCAGGAATCCCCTTCTGGATCCAGGCCTGGATGAACAGGGGAGGAAATGCTGCTACCAGTTATCTAGAAGCAGGGACTGGAGGGCGGGAGCTAGAGCAGGTCCAGAAAAGCCACGTGGGTGTTGAGACCTGAGATGAATCACATCCAGAGATGCCACAGGAAGCAGAGATAAGAGAGGATGATCCCCAGGATCCTCGCTCCTCCTGCCTTCTACCCTTGCACAGATGTCTCTCACTGGCTAATCCTGACAATGGCCCCTTCCTTGCTCTAAATCTTCAGTGGCTCCCCATTACCTACAGAATAAAAACTGAATTCCTTGGTCTGGGACAAAAAGCCCTTCGTAGTCCAACTCTGGCTTAAATATCCATTATTATTTCTTTTTTTTAAAGATCTACTTATTTATTTTGAGAGAGAGAGAGTGCATACTCTCGCACCTGCTTGCGCGCCTGCACACATGAGTGTGGGAGGGGCAGAGAGAGAGAGAGAGAGAGAGAAGCAGATGCCCAGATGAGTGCAGAGCCTGACGCAGGGCTCAATCTCATGACCCTGAGATCATGACCTCAGCCAAAACCAAGAGCCACTTGCTCAACCGACTGAGCCACCCAGGTGCCCCCCCATTATCATTTCTTATCACTGCCCCCCACTCCCAGCTCTAGATATACCAGACTTTTCACTGTTTCTTTTAATGCCGCTCTGCCTCCGTACATGCTGTTCCTGCATCCTAGAATGCCCTTTCTGTCCTTGTCCACTGGGTGAGATCTGTTCATCCTTCTGGATGCCGCTCATTGTTACTCTGTCCGGGGAGCTTTCCCTCACCCCTTCTCCTGGGGCGGAGGTGGTTGGGTCCTCCTTGGAGCTGACTTCATACCCTGAAGCATTCTTGGGGGCATGTGTCTGCTTGTCCCCCTGTGAAGGAACACACGGGGTCAGGCCCCGAGTTCCTATCTGCAGTTTTCCACCTGCTACGGAGAGCTCAGGAGATCAGAGCTGAATGGTTGAAACTGCTGTTTTCCTAGATCTCTAGCTGTTGACCTGGAGAACTAAGCAAGAAAAACAAGTTGCCGAGGAATGTGTATGAAATGCCCTTATTTGAATAAAACAAACACCTCCTGTAGAAGCTTTATGAGCCTGCAGGAGAGTGTGGAAGGCCACGCTCCAGCCTGTCTCCGTTGGTTACCTGAGGGGAAGGGAGGAGGTGAGCTACAAAGCCTGCAAGGAATATTAGTTTTTATTGTACATTTTAGTAATTTTTTAAAATCATAGGGCACACATCACTTTTATAATTTTTGAGAAGGAATTTAAATAAAAGGGTTAGATAGCATTAAAAGAAAGTTATGGTTTCTCCTTAGAATATGGCCGGGTCCACCACTGCCTCATTCCGCTCTTCTGGAAACTTCCTGAAACCTGGAGTCCCGAGTGGGAGTCCTTCGGCTCTCACGCCCCGTCTCTCTGCTTAGATTAGGGTTCGTTACGGAGGTGAGCACTGCCTAGGGAGCCGGTGGGGTGGGTTCAGCCCACTGAGGGAAGCTTGGCGCAGTCTTCGGGGACCATCAGTCCCCAAACTGTCAGCTCAAAGGACTCTCAGTTCTTGACTGCCAGGCTGAACAGAAAGTGAGAGGCTTGGCTTAGCTTCCGTTACAAACGTCCTGAGCCATGCAGGCTCTTAATAAGAAAATTGATTCAGCCCCAAGCTTAATCCCTGAGGTGCATTTTTTTTCCCAAAGACAGCAAGTTCATGGCTCTGCAATATCTGATTTAGATGTTTTGAAAATGTATTCTTTGACAAGGCTTAATTAAAGTGGATTGCACCTATATGGGGACATTTTACAATTTCCATAACAAACACTGTTATTACCAGGAGCAATGTATTTTTTTGTTCTATTGATGTCTTTTATGGTGATGTCATAAAAAGAAGATTATGACTTCTCATTATGAGGCAGATGGAGAAAAAGATGTATTTTGATTACCAGAGAGGGGAATATGTTCTTTCCTAACAGTTACCTTAATAGCTAGCAAAGGCCGGACTGGACGGGAATGCGAGGTCTAGGCAATGACTTTTTTATGGGCTTTACTTTATAGCAGCTTCCTTTTGTATGTTTTAAAACGAGATTCATCAAATGTGAAGCTGATTTTCCAGTCTGGCTAGGAATGAAGGTTCCATAGATTGTATCTCTTTCTGAAACTATTATTAAAATTAGCGAAACTCACTTTCTATGTCTTTAATTTAGTAGCTAGAAACTGGCTTGCTTATAAAATCTATTATAATTAAATAACAGTTTACATTTATAAAGTATTGTGAAGTTTGTAAAGAATCAGCCTTTTTTCTTTTTAAAAGCTATTTTGTATTTTAAGAACAATACATTTTCACTGTAATAAATCGGAAAAATACAGTCTTCCTCTACATTAAAAAAAAAAAAAAGCCAGGTTTTACTACTCACATAATAAGCATTTCCCCATGCCTTCAATGATTGTTTTAAACACCATTTTATTTATTTTTATTTTTTTCTAGCTTTATGGAGGCATAACGAACAAGTAAAAATTATATATATTTAAGGTATACAACGTGATATCTGGATGTATGTATATGTTGTGAAATGATTACCACAAACGATTAACATATCCATCACCTCACATACTTACCATCTGTGTGTGTGTTGAGAAGATTTAAGATCTGTCCTCCTAGGAAATTTCAAATGTACAATACGGTATCGTTAACTGTCATCACTGTGTTGTGCTTTAGGTCGCTAGCACCTACCCATCCTGCATAACTGGAACTTTGTACCTTTAGCAAACATCTCCCCGTTTCCCTAGCCCCCCAGCCCCTGGTAAACACCATTTTAAATGGCTTCATAATATTTAACCATTGATTGTCACATAATTTATTTATCCAAGTCCCTAATGTTGGACACTTATATTTTTTCAAGTTTTCATATGTGTAAATAACACTGTGATAAAGTTCTTTATAGAAAATCTTGGTCAGTATTGCCAATTACTCTCCTAGAGTCATCTCTGGAAGTGAAATTGTGGGGTCAAAGTGTTGAAACATATGGCCAACTAGCTTTCTCCAGAAAGTTTGTACCAATTTATATTTCCTGTAGGAACATACGAAGTATGTCTTGAACATGTCTGTAGACATTTGCTCGGCAGAAATATAAGAGTAACTTCTTAATTTCAGTTCATTTCTCTGGTTACTCTCAGCAGTTGAGGTTGTAGAGGTGGCTAGGCTGGCTCATGGTGGGCCTTGACCATCTCTGCTACCAGGGATAAACACATGGCTATGTCTGAGTAACCATAACCCCCAAGAACATTTTAGAATAATTCCGTTTAAGTTCTGAGCTTTGGATAAAGTTACAGTGCTATGCTTATGGAATGCATCTTGCTTCTTCCTCCACCATCAGAATTACCAGCAGTGACCCATCACATCTAAAAGGGGATTAGACCTCCTATGATTTCAATTTGACTTAAGAAATAATCATGCCACATGGAAATCCGTGAAGCCCAAAGTAGACATTTTTCCTTTTTTTTTTTAAAGCCGACTTCATACAGAGTCAATTACCCTGAGCAGATTATGTTTTTAGTTTGGACTAATTATCCGTGAATTGGACACATTGGAGGAAGTTCTGAGTGCATCCATCGCTGGGGAGTGTTCAACCTGGTGAGAGGAGTACATCACTGCAGAGACAGGGAACATCAAAGAATGAAAGGCCAAAAAGAAAACAAAGACGTGTGACATATTTGCAGAACAAAATGGAGGGTGGGGGCCTGCATAAAGCAGAAGCAATGAATTCACCTTCGGGAGCATATTTATGAGTCTTTACCCTGAACTCCTATTCTCTTCCTTTGTTTCAGGTCCGATACTCACTGTGTTTTGCATACCTAATTAATTGGAGCATGCGATTCCTTACTTTGCCAAGGGTGCATAATTTATCATGCTGGGCTCCTGAAACCAGAGCAGGTAAGTTTTTTGAAATGTATGCAAATTGACTTGCCACCAGCTATGCAATTCAAGGATGGAATCCAGGAGTTCCTATGGGAAGCCTGAAAGCAGACTTTACTTGGTAATCTTTAAATCACTAGTTGGGTGGGCATTTTCTTGACAGGCAATCAAAATAGAGAGGCAGTATGGTATATTTGAAATTTCTGAGATCAAGTTCTCACCTTGCTACTGTGACCAGAGCCACTCTTTCCCCATTTGCAAAGGTGGGGAGGGGTGTCACTGAACAAGATCGCGTCTAAGGGAGCGTCATGGCATGTGTCTGTGTCACAGTGTGGCCCAGGCTTATTCTCCTCACCGAGACCCTATTTCTGCAAGGCTAAATCCCTAGTTGCTCAACAGATGGCCTTGACCTTTTTGGACTCCAAAAAGCAGGGCAACACACACACACACACACACACACACACACACACAGTTGAAGAAAGTTCCGATTTCATGGACTTACCCAGAATTTTTCAACCATAGATATCTAGGAAAAGGCTATTTTGACTTTACCATAGCTTCAGTTTTGTTTGTGTTAGGGTTTGGAGTGTGTTTTGAATTACAGGTGTAGGTAAGGATTGGGAGCAGGGTACCATAATCCTTTCAGAGCTCAGGGTTTCTAAAGGACTTAGCTGGACACCGTGCCAGCTAGAGGACTTTGCGTGGGACGCGACTGCCAAGGACACCCCCCTCACCCCAAATCTCACAGTATAGGCTACATAAGGCTACAGGGTGAAAACCACCTGAAATGCCTTTTGTCCAGTGCTGCAGAGCTCCCGAAGGAAAGCCTTCCTGCCTCCTGTAGCTTTTCTGAATAAAGAGTGGGGATTTTGTCAGCATGAACGTCAACGTGAATCTGCCGCTGGGCGTCAGCTGTGTTAGCTAGCTGCCTACCCAGAGGGACTTTACACCCTCGGGTGGGTTCTCTCCAATGAAGGAAACAGAATGAGATGAGGCCATGTTTTCCTGTTTTAATTCCTTTTCTATTTGGAGCACAATTTCAAAGATGTCTTGTTCATTTTTAACAGTGGGATTTGGGGGTCCATGTCAAGGGATGTTCTCTCTGTTTCTCTTTGGGATTTTAGAGTTCGCTGAGCTCGGTGACAGTCCCGCAGCTGTCTTACTGCAAACCCCTGGCCCCTACCCGGACACCAGAATGGTAATGCTGGGATCAGCCCATCACATTCTGTTACGGTCCCCAGGCAAATGTCTTCTGTCAAGGTTACTTCATACTTTACATCGCTGGAGGCCAGGGCTGACCTGGGGAGATCTTTCCGGAGCCGAAGCGACTCGCCCACAGAGGTCCAAGTTGCCCGTGTTGTGGGGGGTCAGCTTCAGTGGAGAGAGTTGACGTGAGAAACTCATAGCCTCGGGGCGCCTGGGTGGCTCAGTCAGGTGAGCTTCTGCCTTCAGCTCCGGTCATGATCCCGGAGTCCTGGGATCGAGCCCCACATCGGGCTCCTTGCTCTGTGGGAGCCTGCTTCTCCCTCTCTCTCTCCCTGCCACTCCCCCTGCTTGTATGCTCTCTCTTTATGTCATATAGATAAAATCTTTAAAGAAAAAAAAAGAAGGAAACTCACAGCCTCCACGTTCCCACTGACTGAAAAGATGAGACGTCACTCCTCAGCCAGGCTTAAAAAGGCCTATTCTCAGGTAGCAGAGACCACCAGATGTGCCTGCCGCCCCTGGCCCACAGACACGTGCTTTCGGCCTGTGGACTGTTTAAAAATCTTGACTCGATCGACCTTTTATTTTATTAATTAATTAATTATTATTATTTTTTTTTTAGGGAGAAAGGGAGAGAGAGGGAGAGAGCAATGGGGGGGGGAAGGACAGAAGGAGAGGGAGAGAGAGAGAATCTCAAGCAGACTCCTCTCTGAGCATGGATCCCATAGCAGGACCCTGAGA